>NW_027451153.1:0-1000 GCF_964194025.1 Convolutriloba macropyga | reverse complement strand
ATATCATAGATAATATTGTAAAAGGCAAACTATGTTGTGCTTTCACCAATTTTAGTCGTACCCTACCTACCCTGGTTTGGATATTGGAGTTTAGCCCTACACCCTACCGCATTCCTGATTCCCCTACTCGCACCGGCCAACTCCCGGACACTGCACGGACAGTCCTGGTACTGTCGGTCCCAGGGCAGCTTCCCCGGCTTGTGCGGGCATCCGGCAACTCGTAGGCAGGCCGTTCTCCCAGGGAAGCCGGTGGTGGCAGCCACGTTTCCCCGGGCAACAAACCTTGGCCAAAAGGCCAAAAATGGAAGATCGCCCCCCCCCCCCCCCCCCCCGCGCCCCCTTGTAGGGAATCCAGTGTAACGTTACTCTGCAACTCAGAAGGGGCCCAGCGGTTTAGGACCTGCATGCATTCCGTGTTGCCACAACTGACAATCGACCATGTCATTGATTTGTGACCGTGTAATTGGACAACTGCACATCGGGTGCGCTGGGTATGTCAATATTAGTCATACCGTAGTTGTGACTTGGGACAATGGTGCAGGACGAAGGGCGTCCGATGCACAATGGCGTTCGGTTACCACGGAATATTCTTACATACAGCAGATCCATAAATTGCATGTCAAGTAGCCATTCCAGGAAATGCATCCTAAACCAGCTGAACTTAAGCGGAAAACAATACTAACATCCTCTCACTTAGTACTGCCCTGTAGGTGTGCTGTAACCCTAATGGGCCCATGGCATCACGGGGTGCATTGACACTTGCTAAAGGGGGGATTTGTAGCCAGATGTGGACGGCCTCCTATGTCTTCCCCCCTGTCAACCTGTCATGTACATGAAAGAGCTCTGCAGTGACCCCTTCGTCATCCCGGTGCCACACTTGTCTGCAGAGATGTCTGGAAACCACCCCATTTCCCTCTTTCCCGGCTGCCCGATACAGCAGGCTGCTCAGTAGGACGGCCCCCTTCCATCTTTGCCCACCTACAAAGGTTCTGTGCAGTAC
>NW_027451152.1:0-56094 GCF_964194025.1 Convolutriloba macropyga | reverse complement strand
AATTTGAAATGAATGCGCGGTACCATCACCCGGATTTTGCGTGGAACTATTCACTTTATGAAGGAATCACATTCATGCGTTTCACTCAGGGTGATTTCTGGACACCCACTTTTAGTATGCCAAAATCTGATCGAGAAAGCTTCATCAATACTTGAGGTAATGGTTACGTGACTGTGCTTTGAGTCACTGAGAACTTCTGGCGTTTATCTGAAGTGTTAATTCGCGAAGTGAACTCTGCAGTCACGTAACCATGCTTAAATCATGACACCCCGGGTCGAGGTGTCACCGCCATTCAACGCAAAATTATGTATAAGATAAGCGGTGAAAGCGGAAAATTGTCCAAATTATGTCAGATAAGCGGTGAATGCGTTGAAACTAGACAAATATTTAACTTAAAGGTGAACTTACATAAGTTCACCACTTAAAAAATGCGTTAAAATTGTGTGGAAACAGCAGTGAATGCGGTGAAATTACATAGATTCACCGCTTAACTTAGTTGTGAAATTAAATAAACTCACCGCTCAGAAAAAGGTGCTAAAATTGTGTGCGATCGGCAGTGAATGCGATGAAAGTACACAAATTCGCCGCTTAACTTACTGGTGAAATAACATAAATCACCGCTTAGAAAACGCTTCGAATTGTCTTTTGTTCAACGAAGTTAGGATACATTTCTTAAAAGACCTTCTTGAGATACATTTCTTAATTTGGCCAACAAACAATCATACATCTTTTTGAAACTTTTTAAGCGGTGAATTATGTAATTTCATCAGTAGAGTAAGCGGTGAACTTACATAATTTCACCGCATTCACCACATTTCACCGCTCAAGTTTGTAATTTCACCGCTTATCTTACAAAAATTCAACGTGTATGTTTTAGATAATTAAAGGAGTGTGAATTTGATTTAAGTTCAAATCAAATATTCTAGATTGTAGTGACAAGTGGCGCAGCGGAAGAAGAAGTGGCTGACATGCAGGTGGTGAGAGGATCGAATCCGTGCAAGGACGGTAACTTGTAGTAAGTGGTGAAATGTGGTGAATTTTTGTAAAATCACCGCTTACTCTAGCGGTAAACTTACATAGTTTCACCGCATTCACCGCATTTCACCGCAAAATTATGTACAAAAATTGCGGTGAGAAAACCAACATTTCACTATTTATCTTACATACTTTTCCGATTTTTTCTCGACCCGGGACGCGCACTTTTAAAATGATGAAGGTCGACAGAAGTTAACTTCTGGCTACGCAGGAGATTCTGGAAATTTAACTTCTGACACTGCAGACTTTCGACATTTTTGATGGTAATAGTGTTTTCATAAATGTCAAGTGACTCTGGTTGAAGTTGTAAAGAACTTGAATTCTGAGCTGCCAGGTCCAAGTTTGTTAACACATAAAACAAAGCGTTCAAAATAACCAATACCAAGAAACAGACTACTACAAAGCTAAATTGAACACAGAGGGTCGGTAATGTGCGTACGCACATAATGTTCCAACCCCGCTCATCCACGTTCTTAACTTAATTGGCAACCAAATGACTAAGAGATCAAAATCACACATATCGTTCAATAAACAACCAAAGGGATATAATGATGGCACGCTAGAAGGCCGATGACAGTTTTTGAAAATAAAACTACTAAAATGGATTATTAAAAAATTAAAAAACACACTTACTATTTACGACCACAACTCGATGTCTACAATAAGAAAAATCATAACAAAATCAAACTCGCGTCAGATGAAATCTAAACAAAACAGTTTAACCTATACTCCAATAGAAAAAATATGGGGCCGGTTCTCAATGCGACTGGTTAACAGGTCGACAAAAACTGAAAAAATAGCAAAGAGCTGCAAAGTTAAAAAATACGTTTCTATTTTTGAAAACAAATAACCTCACAGTTATTAATGTCCTTAATTATCACTTGAAATCACTGAAATTTTTCATTTATAGCTCCATAAGAAGCAATTGAGACATGACAGAATCAAATCTTGAATTGCGCAAAAATTTAAAGCCTATGGGACTTACAATTATGGTTATAAACCAAAAAGAAAACAAAAATCCTCTAAAATGTACAAATATATAAAAATCTCAAACATTTTATGAAGTCTCGTAGTAAAAGTAAAGAAAAAGCCGAGGAACAAAGTTTTGAAGCTAAAACTGTTTCAGGGGTTAATTTATAGCTCACTGCAAACGGGTTGTGACCTGTGTTTACAAAGACTGAACTACAGTTTGACCAAAAAACTGTTTTAAAAAATGGCGATGCTCAAAAACCCAAATTTGTTTTGGAAACAAATTTTTCTAAAAGTTATTTAGATTTAAGATTTCAAAAAAGCGATGTTTTAATTTGCAAAAGATCAGAAAGGCAATTGAGCTAAATAAAAATGAGAACACGCCACGACCTCACAAAATAACAAATACATAACAAACACACAAAGAAGCCAAATTTTCAAACAGTTTTACCACATCACATTATTCAAGGCACTATACTTATAAGATGTTAGCCTTAAGAAATCTAAATAATCTTTTTCTCCTCATTGTAATATTGTCAAGCCTTCCCTATAAAAAGACAACGTAGACACGATTATAAAAAGAAACCCAAAAATTGAACAGTATATAAAGCTCGAATTTTTTTTTGAAATTGGCCGAAGCAATTAGTCACAACGTATAGTAAAGCACAATAAAATTATTTGAATCATCAAACGTAATTGAAAATTATAATGATTGAGATCGAGTTACATGGTGACCAGATTGAAATTAAAAAGAGACAGCTGAAAAAAAAAACTGTTTTAAAAAACTTAATTTGAAAGTCATTAAAACAAACAGCTATAAACTGAAATCTTTATCTAGATGCAGGTATCTGTCCTGGGGAAGCAATTGAGACCTATCATTTTCAAGTATATGGCGGACAACAACAAAGAAAAAGACAAACATAGAAAACACAACAAAAAATCCACAAAGTTTCGCGAGATAACTTAGTCTAAGCCCAAAAAGAATAAACTATTCAACAAACACAATCAAAACAGATACGCATTTTTCTAACGCTGCTCAATTTTTTTACTATTTGTTCCTTTAATCAGATTGGCCAACAATGTGATAATTCGGGAAGGAAACGAAACGGACTCATAAAAATGCAATTATGCTCAAAAATGAAAATGAAAAAAAAATTATTTGAAAGTGCGTAGTATCAAAACAAGGAAAACATTACTTGAAAATAAAACTGTTTCCAACAATAAACTTTTACTCACACGGAATTGTTATCTGCCTGTTTTTACTGAGGCTGCGCCCCAAATTGGTAGAAATAAGATAAAATCGTGGCAAAGTTCAAAAATTCACCGATATTTTCTTAAAAAAAGCTTATTCAAAGTCATTAGAGACATTAGATAACAACTGAAAGAATTGTCTAGGTTCGTCTATACATAATAAAAATTGAACTGCATTTTTGATTGGGGACACTAAGTTGTTGGGCTACAAAAAGTATAACGAATGAAAGCAAAACTCAAATCCTTTAAAATTTTTACAAAAACAATAGGTCAAAGCCATAAAAACCATGAGCTTGACTCTGAAACCCTTTTAAAATTCGTTGGCAATCTTTGTTTAAAATAGTCTTTGTCATTAATTGAGCCCTGATTGCAGGTTCTTGTCAGTAAATTACACAAAGACATTTACAAAGGGGAAAGGTTTGGGAAAAAAGGTCGCACACATTTAAAACTAAAATTTTTTTTATCGTAAGGATCCACGGTGAAATCAACATCAGCCCAGATATTGCTGTGCGTTCAGCAAAACTTTCAATTTTTCAAATGATTGCGAAATAAATCAATTTTTAAACAAAATTTTCAGATTATCAAAAAATAAATAAAATTTATTTTGTAATTATCGAGTTTGAATTTGCAAAAAATTGCAAAATTTTGATCCTGAAGACTATTGAAGCCAACGGGATTACAACTAGCTCTTTTCTGAGCTTAAGAAGAATTCGACCGCATTTGAGGTGTCTACTTCCAGGAAATTAAAAAAAATGGGCTAAGAAATCAAACGTGGTCCTATTTTTCTCGAAAAAAAGTCTGATTTTTGAAAAATTTAGCATAAATTCTAGACAAAAAAATTGAATCGAACAACTCAAAAACCCTCTTTTATCTTTAGAGTTGAAATAAATAACAGTACAGTTAACAACTTTTTCATTTTTTTAGCAAAATTTACAAAATTTGGTAAAAAATACTGAAAACGTGGATAAAAACAACAATTATTCACAAAAGTTTAGACCTCGATAACTCCCCATAAAAAGCGAAAAATGAAAAAATCTTTTTTATTCCCTATTCTACGCTGGACTGGCTTTCTAATGATACCACTCACAACTCTCTACGATGATTATATCGATCTGCCAAAATTGACTGAACAAAAAAAACGCATTTGAGTATATAGTTCCTCCCTCCTCACTAAAGTGGGGGTCGGAACAATTAATGATTAGACACTAAATCAAGTTAAAGTAAATTTTTTGTTGAAATTAAGATATATTGTTGTAAAGGTAAAACGAGGGCACCGTTTACCTTAAGTTAACCTTAACTTGAGTTAAGATAAAAATTTGCCTTAACAACCGTGCTTAAATAAAATGTAATTAAATGTATTAACCTTTTTCGTAACGTTATGTAGCATGTAATTGCATGTTTTTTTATAAACATAACAACCAAAAAGTCGAGGTTTACTAAAAGTAGGTTTTTTGGAGCAATGAAAAATCTGATGCTAACGATTCCAAAGAACAGCAAACACAACATCGTTTTAGTGGTCCCTAACAAAATGTTTCAACAAAACTAACTCTCAAACCCGTAGAAAAGGGGTTTTCAAGTCACCGTAAATCGTTTTTAGTATTAATTGAAACACAAAATTGAAAAAAATTAGTAATTTGTGAAAGTCGATGAGATCTTAAATTGGAACAATGTCTCGTTATGATATGAAATCAACTCATAAATGTTTTCTAATGATCAATGAGCAAAAATTAGTCTCAGGATACTGTCATTCGTAAGACAAAAACCAAATTTTAAATTGCAGACTTATTTTCTTTTCAATATTATACGAATGTTGTTTCTTCGAAAACTAATTTGACCTCTGTGCTCCTTCTGTCCTGTGCTCTATTTAATTGTAATTAATAGACCTAATACCATGCAAAAACATTAATTGATTTAATTTATGGAGTACCTAGTCATGAGAATGCAATGAGTGTACCTTTTTTGAGTGCACCCTTCCCTTGTACCTTTTTGGTTTGTTGCCCCTGCCACATCCCTTTTTTGTTCTCTTTTTTGTTGGGCGCTTTCCGCACTCTTTCTTTTCTGATTCCATTTGTTCGGGAGTCGTTTGTGGTTTTGGTACACCTTCTTTTCTTTGACGTCAATAATCCCTTCTAGTTACGTGCAGCTCCTTTGTTGGCTTCAATAATGCACCCCATATGGTGATTTAGAGATCTAAATAGTCTCATGAACACGCTAAAATTGTTTCCCCATCTTCCTCTGTACACAAGGTTTGCTTTAAGTTTCCACGCAGTTTCACCAAAATTTTCCTCTGGAGTTGGTTCAATTGATTGTGCCTTGCCTGAATTTTGCCTTTACACACCTTAATGCACGCTAAATTGAAATTAAATTCATTAGTTCTGAATTGAAATTTAACAAAAAAATTTTGGCGGCTCCACCTGAACATTAACCAGAACAAAACAAAATGTAACTTTGAAAAAAAGGCCATGGTTTTTAAGTTTATATTACTTTAACATTTATCACTCACCTTAAAATTAAAGCTGTGTCTTTAGGTGAAATTAAAGTATGTTTAGATAAAACTTCAGGAGGAAGTTTTTTCCAGGTACATTTTGAGTAAATTTGAGGTAAGTTAACGCGAAATGTTTTTTCAGGTAAATTTACGTTGACCTTATTTAGTATGTAGCAACTGGCCACAGGCGATCACAACTATAGATATAGGTGATGAAACACGTCAGTGATAACTTCCGGCGTTTATTGACATCTAACAATGCAAGATCCTATGCCAGAGTTATGAATGAGCTTCGGTAGAGTCACTCAAACTTGCTCAAAAAATGCAACTTGTGATTTTGAAAATGCCAAAACTTCTCGATAGTGAGCAAATGGATATGTTCATAATAGTTTCTGTTATTATATGTTTCAACTGTTATGTTGCAATGCTCACACCTTCTAGACCTTAACGTAAACGTATTTGTTATCATTTCTCAGCTGAATAAAAAACAGAAATAGTTTTTTCAAGGCACGCAATTTTACACAAAAAACAACTATTATATCAAAACTATGTCAATGTTGTTTTTTCCGAATGTTCAATAATACATCATAATTGAATCAATTTGCTGACCAAATTTCATTACTTCAGAGACCATATAGATGTTTTGACCCAACCAGAGTGCGGGGAGGAACATGATGCTAAAGTGGGTTGTTTTTTGGTTTGTACGTTGGAGTAAAAAATTAATTTTTTTTCCTTTTTTTTTGTGAATTATGGAGGTTCAAATTTTTATGATCAATCAACCACTTTTTGTTTTTTTTTGTCCAAATTCATCTTAAATTTTGCTCAAAATTCTATCAATTTTGCCAAAAGAACTGTAAATTGTTAGCAATAGAGTTGTTAGGTTGCATTAAATTTTAAAATTTAATGTAGAGAAGGGTTGGTAAACTTTATTCTGACTTTTTTGTTGAAATTTTGCCTAAGTTTCTGACACTTCACTCTTCGTTTAATGAAAAATGGCATTAGTTTTGCTCCTTTTGCCCCTTTTGTTCAAATGTGCCTGAAGTAAGGACCTAAAACTGCTCAAACAAAAAATATTGTAAACTTATATGGCGGTTTCTGTTTCAGATTGTTTCCTATGAGAGATTTCCTGAAATAAATTTTTTTAGTCCAGTTTTTGATTTATTTAAAATTTAGGTTGATATTTATATCCACAACAGATATTTTTTTGCTATATTAAGGTTTTTGTCCAATATGTCCTGCACTAATCTGGTTTCGAAAAATCAAAGAAAATTTGCAACTTTTCATGAAGGTTACTCATTTTATCGATTATGTTGTTGTCAAATCGTTTTTTCTAAAACATTTTTGCCAAAATTACTAAGTATTTTGAAGGATAGATAATCAGTTTTTGCCGTATTTGTTGTTTATTAGTTTGCTTGGTTGTTGTTGTTGTGTTGTTGTTGTTGTTGTTGTTGTTGTTGTTTTTGTTATTGCTGCTGCCGCTCTTGGTGGGGGTGTTGTTGTTGTTGTTTTTGTTTTTGTTGTTGCTGTTTTTCTTGTTGATGTTTTTGTTGTTGTTGTGTTTGTTGTTGTAGTTGTAATTGCTTTTGATATTGCCGTTGTTGTTGTTGTCCTTGTTTTTGATTTTGGTGATGCTGCTTTTGTTATTTTGGATACTGTTGTTGTAATTGTTTTTGCTGCTGTTGTTTTTGGTATTGGTATTGTTGGTGGTATTTGAACCAACTTTCTAATTATCAATTGAAAGCCCAGGAAAAAAAAACAATATTTGTTATTGAAAGTAATTATTGATTGTAATCGACAAGACATAAAATTTTAGAGCTGAGTTTTGAGAGTAGCCTTAGTTTTTATTCGAGATTAAAGTGTTCTACGCCATCATATCCAATTCTCACTCTCAAAGTACCCAAGAAATCAAATGACGCAATGCCAAAATACTCGCAATGCCAAGTACGAAAGCCATAGTGCAAAGTCCAACGTGCCCAAAGTGACAAAATTGGAGTATTTTTAACCCGGAGTATTCAATCGAGACTGTCCTTAAGACAGCAAGCATGAACAGGATTTTGTATAAGTAACACATAACCGAAAGAAAAAATAAACTCTTGATCCAATTGTACATTACTTATTGTTAAGGTAAATTTACCTTAACGGAGCTAAGGTTAACTTTTGTTAGGGTAAAGTTAATGTAAATGTTACCTCAAACGCACCTTGATTTGAGTTGAGCTGAAAATTAGCCTTATAATCATTTTTAGCAAATTAACCTTATAACTATCCTTTTTGTAACGTATCGAGAAAAAAATTCAGTAAAGTTGAACAATCAATTAATTTTTTATAGTAAAACTTTTACATTCATTAGGATTTCTGCTTCACTCAGCCAAAAAAAGTGAGCGAAACATTTTCTAAGTAAAGTGATAGAACAAAATGAGTTAAAAGTGGATCTAGGGCAGGTTATGTTACTTGCATGGAAGCTAGTTTGATCTGATTTTGATCTACATTTCATCTTACAGTTGTAAAGAACGCTGTGGAAACTGAACGGCTGAGGGAGTACGACCCAGTGAGAATAATGGCAAGAGGCATCATGAATTCACAGTTTGGCTCGGAGACGCTCACTATGTCGTGTACTTTTAATGTGTACCTTTTCCCATTCGATCAACAATTCTGTGACGTGAACATATCAACACTCGAGAGCATCAATTTGCGAGGGGGTTGGTAGAAATAAACCGAACGACACGCAGAGGCTTTTTTGGAATTGGGACATGTTTGTTTTTATTTCAGCAACAGATTTTTGGGTCTGGTTTTATACCAGATGCCCTGCTCAATTCTCCTTTAGCTATTTTAAGTACCTCCGCCACTGGCTGTCTCAAGCCAGGAAAAAAGGACGAGGGTAAAAAACAGAGCTTACTGGGAAAATCTCGAAGTCGGTTTTTAACTGTACTTGAGATAATTTTCCGACACAGTATCAATTATTTAATCTTCATCTTTCATATTTCAGCTCGACCAGTCC
Organism: Convolutriloba macropyga; assembly: GCF_964194025.1. Lineage (NCBI taxonomy): Eukaryota > Metazoa > Xenacoelomorpha > Acoela > Convolutidae > Convolutriloba > Convolutriloba macropyga. Next base: position 47,359 of record NW_027451152.1, on the reverse strand, counting down.
CCTCCTGGAGCAGGGTAATAAAAAAGTGTGGATTCAAAATCTTGCAAGAATCATTGCAAAAAGAATTCGATTCTCGCAAGAATCTTGCAATCAAAATGGAACAACTATGCATTCCGTTGCAAGATTTCTTGCAAGATTCTTGCGCGATTTTAAATTTATCAATCACCAGGCATACACCAGAAAAATCGTCTTTCTTAGAAAGAAAACACAGAAATTTTGTTGCGCGATAGTTGTTTTTCTAAAGCATTATAGTCAGAGCGATGAAAAACAAAAGCGTTTAGTATTAGTTCAGCTTAAATACTTGTTGCTACTTAGTCGATCTCTTGCGCTAACAAAATCTCACTTTCCACTCTTTATCAAGAGTTAAAAAGAGCCCCACTTTTAAACATTTTTATTCTCTAAATAATGTTGGTTCTAAAAATAGAAGCTCTCAAGTGTCTGAACAGTAAGTATCTTGGTCAATTAAGCAGTAGTTACCACTATTATACTATGATGGGCGTCCAAATTTTTGAGGGATGTGAAGGGGCGTAAGCTCTTTGTTTTCTGTTACACAAATGGAAATTTCAGCAGAGCAGAAATTAGCTCTAGAATTAACTATCAAAAATTGAAGCTTACAAGGTATACTAAACAACAAAAGAACGATAGTATCTCTAGGTTTATGAAGTAAATTTTCTACATTTGACGCAATTAAGCGGATTGTTCAATATTGAGACTGAGTAGACGTACTTATGATGAGATTGTCTCGTTTTTCCAGGTTGTTACTATGGTAATGTAAACTAATGGGTTATTATGAACCAGGTGATTAATGATGTTAAATAATAAAAATTAAGTTATTTTATGTTACTTTGTACCTTAGGTAGATTTTAATGTTATGAGATAGTGCAAAGGCCTGATCTTAGTCTTAATATTTACAATAAATTCAATTCATGACTCAGAAAATTCTCAAATCAAGACATGCAAAAAAGGTGGTAATTAAAATGTCATCATAATAAAATGAGGGGTGAGCAAAAGAGTAGAGACCCGATAGTAGGCAACTTTCGTAGGATTGTTTATCAAAACAGTTTTTCGAATTTAATTAATAGACTTTTGAGGTGATTTTGCGAGGACACAATAGTCTCTAAATCAATGGATTTTTAAGCGCTTCCCCAAAAATACGTATGGATATAGAGTAATGTGTGCTTTTAATTTTTTAAATTAAAATAAATGCTGAAGAGATTAGTACCAAAAAGTTTATATGGCGATTAGATAAATATTGTTTCACAAAATTTTTTCTTTGGATTAAATTAGTTTTATGTGGCAAATAGATAACTTCTGTGTGCTCCTTATCGTATTTTGAATGGCATACGAGCTGAAAAATTGAAAATTGAAACCAATGGATGTATTAAATAGTTTGTGGGTGTTTGTTTGGGAAAAACATTGCAACCATCTTTTTTCAAGGAGGTGTAGGAAGAGATAAAAACAAGAAGTGAAAAATGATGGAACAAGATCATAAACACCAGAACATATCTTTTTTCTGCCCTTGGGCACTTAGCGTGACTAATAGAGGATGTAGGCCTAATGCATAAGCTTCATTACCTCCAACTCGATCTAAAATATTTTACTGAGAACTTTGGCGTTCAATACAAAGCTTTCCTGCAATTGATAGGGTTTGTATCAAATTGATGTAAGACATTTGCTATAAAATTTTAAATTGATGCTTGGATTGTTTGTCATCAAAATTTTTGACTGGTTAAAAACAGACACTTCTTCGGTGATAAATAACGGTTAGGATTAACCTGATTGGAGTTACGTTGCGATAAATATATCAACATAAATTACCAAAGCTAGGGGATTTTCAGAACCACGAATTTAAGCTTGTAGTTTTATTGGACATTTTGTTGGCAGTGGTTTTTCAAGGATAAATGTTTGAAGGAGACGATTTCGCAAGGAGAAATTACAACTGAAGTTTATATTGAAGAGCTGTGTACGTTTTTTTTTACGCATTTGTTTTACTAACCTGTTTACGTTTTTTTCCTGCTTACTTTGTCAGCCGTTGGCACTTTCTTTTAATATGATCATTTCTCTGAAAACCTTGTTTTTGATCTTGGGGGTCTTGTTTACCAAAAATCCACTTTTAATTGAGAGGAATAGGCATTCAACTGAAACGGATAGAAATAACAATATTATTAATGAAAATGAATACAAGCCAATCATGGTTTTCACCATCTTGGTTTTGCCCCGCTTATGGGGGGTTCATTTTTGATTAAGGTTTTCTAATGGATCCCAATAGGATAGCAGTACTATCTGAACTTAGATATTGCTTCCGCCTCAAAGAATTTTGTCATTTCTTTTTGCAATTCTTTAGGATTCATTAGAGACGCATACCAGGAAAAATTGTAGGTGAATGAAAACGCACTGTTATATTTAGCTACACGAACAAAAAAATGTTCATTGCAGAGCTTTTGTCTAATTTCTCTAGCATAAATCAAGGCTTTGCCACTGGATTGTATTAAAGTCGTGTGATTTGATCTCCCAGAAATCAAAGGGATTCAGAATAGTATGTCCAACAAGTAACTTTTTCAAAAGAAGTAGATCTGTGAGGACCAATTTGTACCCGATGGGCAACAGACCTTGGTTAATCAGACTTAAGATATTTCTGAATCAGAGAAACTTGTCACATCTTCTTTGAACTTTCTCCAAACGCTGTTATCTAGCTTTACTGGAGAACCAAATATTTGATCCATAGTAAAGAATTGGAAGTACGTAACTTTCAACCAGAACACACTTAGCATTCGCGTTTGTTTCAGTAGGCCAAACTCGTCGAATATGAGCTAGCTTATGGAGACTTTTTTTTTACAATAACGTCAATGTGAAAGTCCCATGTAAAGTTCGAGGGAAATTTAAGCCAAGATCTCTGATCGACTTGACCCGTTCAATCTGATGATCAATCTGTTTTGTGTGAATACGTTTGACATATTATGATAAAACTCCGTCTAGTGAATACTAATACCTTCCCTTGTTCATTTCTCACATGACTAATGGAGTATCATAGACATAAGACCATTCTATATTTATATAAACAATATGTCATTAAATTGTTAATTGATAATCACTCGTTAAATATAACAATTGACCAGAATCAAAGATTTTTTTTTCAAAAAAAGTTTTTTTTCTTTCTCTAAGATCATTTCATCAGTGCAATGTATCATCAATCTAATTTAAAAAGAAGTTAGAACTTTAAACCAAAGAATCATGCTTCATTCGCTTAATGGCTGCTTTTAGCTACAAAACGTGAATTTTCTGACGTATCTATGCTACGTGCAACTGATTGTAGATTGTTGACAATTAGCCACTAGTTAAAAAGTAGTTTCTGTTATTATTGTTATCAAGACATTAAGTGGTCTAAATTTTCATTTAAAGGTTTTTTAACAAAGATGTTATTAAAGTCTCTAGAATAAATGACTATTTCCACTAACTTCCACTGAGACATCTCTTTTAGGAATTTTAATAACCAGGTTGAAACATGTACGTACACATTAGGCAAAATTTTGTTCTTACTAGTGTCTTATTGATAGATGCAAAAATCATGCATACTTCCAACTAATTACAGCATAAGAGTTGAAGCCTGTCGCCATTGCATTTTTTATAAACATTTCAATATTTGGACATCTCAGTGTAGATAGCAGCCGCAGCGGTTTTTTCTAGAAGATTCGTGTCACAATTTGTGAAACGAGAAAAAAAAAGCATCGAAAACAATTTTCAAAGTAGAGAATTTTTGTTATGTTATGTGTTGTGTTGAACTCAAGAGAGCATTTTGACGTGCAATTGTTTTAATCTATTCGAATATGGAATTCAGTCCAATCTTAAAACACTTTTTGATTTTGTGGATCAGATATTGTTCTTAAACACTTGTATGGTACCAAATCATTTTTGTAATTTTGAATTCACGCTTTAGGGTAATCGACTTTGGCTCTGACATTATTTACCCAAGAACCAAACTCTGTTTTCTCTTTTGCATGAACTTCAAAACTGTAACTGCATAATTTAGATTTGATTGAAACCTCAAAAAAGTTAGAAGAGAATGCCTGAATTTTTGGCTTTTGCTATTTAGATTTTAGTTAGCTATATGTTCAGACATTGAACTGTTAAATGCATAGAACTATAGTTCGACCTCCGCTACCGACCTCCGCCTCCGACCTCCGATACCGACCTCCGCTACAGACCTCCGCCTCCGACCTCCGACCTCCGCTACCGACCTCCGCCTCCGATTTCCGCTACCGAACTCCGCCTCCGACCTCCGCCTCCGACCTCCGACCTCCGCTACCGACCTCCGCCGACTTCCACCGATGCACCAATAATGGTTTAGATATGAACGCACCAATATATGGTTTAGTTAGAGCTAGAATGACTGTTCAGGATATCGCCATCTTAAAAATTTTATGCATGAGACCAGTTATTCGAAATTTTCAAAATTTGCTATGTGCAGTCTGTGAGCTCTTTGTCTGCACAGTCTGATGATGAGAGGAACGTGAAACATTCTGTGCAGTGTTGAGCAAGAATGTAAATGAGGCTGCGAAGAAGAGGGACAGAGGGGGATGTTTCTTAATGTAGTCTGGGCAGACTGACAAATGGTTTTATACTTCTATTGTCTGGTTCAGTACTGGTTAAAATTGAAAGTCAATGGTACAGTAATGAAACTCACTGCGACCAAGGTACGGGTAAAAAAACTAGCCATCTTTTCTCTGATATCTATTTCAAAAACTAAAACTTGGTTTAAACTCTCATTTTACACCTTTACACCCTCGAACTCCAGTACTATATTTAACATAACAGTAAGCTATGAAGCGACGCATATTTTATTGAGCTGGAGTCCATATACAGCGCGGGGGGCCAGATAGGGTTGACGTTTAGGAAAAAACAGTTTAGAATTTTTGTTAAATGGTGGTGGACAAAAAATTATTTTCAAAGCCAAAAGAAATTCATGTTTTAGGGCTCAATGCGGTGAAAGTGGCAATTTTATTTCTTCGAAAATTGGTGCGTTTAGCAGTGACCTTTTACCGCATCAACCGCAAACCTTACAAAAGTCTACGCCTTTGCCGAGCTTCAAAACCAATTTTCTATTTGGAGGTCACCAAATCAATTATAAATTAAATTTAACTTCAATATTTTTTGCCAAAATTGAGTATTCGAATACGATTCAACCAATTGCGTTGCAAAATATGCGCAAGCAACTTTTTTAAGATTAGCGGCGAGTAGCCATAAGCGGTGACAACATAAATTTCCTATTTGAAAACTACAAGTTTTTCAAACATTCTCCACAGACAGATTTTGTGGCAATTTTAGCCCTAAATTTTTGCGAAATGTGCGCTTTAAGCGGTGAAAGTCTACTTTTCACCGCATTCACATCAGTCAACGCTTAAAACAGCAGTTCTTACATTTTTTTAGTAACTTCTACCGTTGACGCCTCAGCCCAGGAAACAGAATGAATCCCAAATTGTTAAATTTATGATTTTAGGAAAAACAATGTTTCTAGTGGACGCAAGAGACTTGACTGAAAATGATCAATGGGAGATATCAGGTGTGATCGAAAAAGTCAGCGACGAGTATTACCAGCCGGTTCTCTACTACACAGTCTGTATCAAACGGAAGCCTCTCTACTATGCCATGGTATTGGTTCTCCCGATTGTGACCATATACCTTTTATCTGGTCTCTCCTTCTTTCTGCCCCCTGACACTGGTGAGAAAGTTGCATTTGCAATGACAGTATTGCTTGCCCAAATTGTGGCCTACGCAGCTCTAAGTGACATCTTTCCTGCTGGTTCCAACAATTTGCCTCTTCTACTGTACTTTGTTGGATCGGTCATGCTTCACATGGCTCTTCTTTGCTTCATGGCTGTTACAGGTATGAGCTTTTGGTTGAACTTTTTCCATTTTTTCCTCCGCTTTTAATCTATATAGATCGCAAATATTTTCTATCCGTTTTGTTTGTCCATTTCAAACTTAAAAAGCTGTCAGTGTTTGTGTGTCAAAAGTTGTCCCTGCAGAGACCGATCGGAACATTTGTTTTTCGTCGGTACGATCTTTTTCCCTAGATTTGAAAAGTATAACAAGGAGGCTCTGTAATTTGCGTTCGCACAGAAAATTGCGACCCCGCTCATCCGCATTTTTGGGATATATGTGTACCAAATGAAGAACAGTATTTTTCAAAAAGAAATGTGTATGAACAAAAAGAGCGCCTTCAAAGCAAATTACTCAGTGTTGTAAAAGCTGCTTTGGATTGATGAGATCACCCATTATTAAAGAGCAAGTCAAGACGAACAACAAAATCAAACAACAGTAGCAACAAATATTAATCACATCCAAAACTTTATTTCCATTTTTAAAACAAAACTTACTAACAAATCAAAATAGCGTCAGATAAAAATTAAACTCGAAAAATAACATAAATTTCACTAGAAAAGATATGAGACCACTCCATAATACAGCTCGATAACAATTAGATAAAAAAGAACAAAAAAAACAGCAATTAAATATTGGCTTATAATTTTAAAAACAATTAATTTCCAAGTGCTGAAAAACATCAGATAGCAATTAAAATCACCAAACGTGATAAAGACCAGATGCACTTTCTTAGGAGGGCATTAAGGACCAGTTATTGTTCAATTTTTTATGTGGTTACCAAAAGAACAACAAATAGAGACAACAAACAGAAGTTCTATTCAAAGTTGCGAGAAACGCTGTTGAAGCTGTAAAGCCAGATTTTGACCCACAGTGTAGGTTCAATTGAGCCTTCCGCGAACGCCAAAAATGCATATGTGATCTCTCATCATTGAAAATTGATAAAAAGTAGTCAAAAAAGAGAAAAACAGCAAAATTAAGCAATAGTTTTTTTTTAAACAATTGGTTTCAAAATCATGAAAGCCATTAGCTACAAAAAACAGTTAAATAAGTTCGTTTGTTCGTCTAAAAAAAGCGCTTGAGACCTATTTTTGTTGAGAATTTGTCCTACGTCTACAAAAAGAGAGTCAAATAGAGACAAAATTCAGACCAAATTGGAACATTGGCTCATTTACAAAAATCATTACTCAAATAAAGACAAAAATCATTACTCCAAACGGAATATTGGCTCATTTATTCCTCTGTAAAAAGCCAATAAGACGTTTCATTATCCAGGAAAATTCATACGGCTAAAAAAATAAAGTAAAAACTACAGTTATGGACAAATCTGAAATATTTATTTAAATTCTTCGAGAAAGGGGTGTTGAAGCCGTTAAAGCCGTAATCGATTCGTTTAAAGACTTTCATATGTTCAATTCTGTCTTATTTTGAACCTCGATAAATTATTATTGGAACTTTCAATAAAAAGGTAATTTGGAAAATGAGAAAAAAGCGTGGAAATTTGGCTAATGCCTAAAACTCAAAAAAATTATGAGTTCTAGTGGTATCAACGCCAGAGAACATAACTTAACGCGTAAAACCGAAAAAAGATTTAATTTTAATTCAGTAGACAAAAGAGGAAGACATTCTTTCTTTTCTGACACTAAGCTGCAAGTGGATCAAATTAAGAGGAAAATAGTTGCAAGGTTCAATAAGCCTTTGTTATTTAAAAAATCAAACACTTTAACAGTCAATACGACCATAATTTTTCGAATAAAAAACTAGATCAATTAATTTGCAACTGCTTAGAAAACCAATTGGATCTATCAAAAATGAGCTTTGATTTTAGTTCTGTTCTTTGATTAACATAAAAAAGATTTTTTAACATTGATTTTTTTTAAACAAAAAGACCAACTGATTACAATCTGAATTTTTTCATTGTACAAGTCCAAGGTTGGACCAAAGCCAATCTTGCTGTTGCTATTCGTCTATTTAGAACTCTCAGCTGTTTCTAATGTTTTAGATCTAGATGATTTGTTAATTTAAAGATCAAAAATAAATGCTGTGTTTTTAATAATCATAGAATAAAGTTAAAAAAAACGACGAAATTTTAATTCCCGACTAATCTCAATCGAAGTGAAAGTAGAACTAGCTGTTGTTGTAGTTTACAAAGGCTGTTTTAGTTGTTTTTGGGTGTGAACTTTTGGCAAGTTTAATAAAATTGCCTTAAATAAGCTTATTTCGGACAATTTTTGATGAAAAAAGCAGAATTTTGAAAGATTTAACCAAAATATTAAACAAAAAAGGAGATCAAAATAATCAACCAGTCTTTTTTGCCTCTAAAAGTAAAGTAAACAGTATTATTGTCAACAATTGTATTCATAATTTAGCAAAATTGTCGAACTTTTGGTCAAAAACTCTGGATTATTATAATAAAACTAACGCAAATCGTTCTAATATTCACAAAAATTTGAACCACGGTAATTCTCTCTGGAAAACGAAATTCGAGAAAATCTTTTTAATTCCATATTCTACGCTTGACGAGCTTTTTAATGATACCGCTCACAACTCTCTGCAATGAACATATCGGTCGGTCAAAATTGTCTGAACAAAAGAAAAACCCAGTTGAGCATATATTTCCTCCCCCCTCAAGAGGGGTCGGAACAATAAGTGGTGGAATCAGTGAGTGAGGTAGTCAGAAGTCAAACCTGACAATGGCGACTTGTGCAAAACAAAAAAGTGAAATGATATGACCTCGGGACATTAGAGATAATTAACAAAAGCACTCTTCGAGAATTTCTCTTAAAAAAGTCGCATCCTCCGAAAAACTTGACTCACAAATTAGAACCGAGAGATTGAAAAAACTCACAAAAAAAGTTATGAAACGCGATGCTGCAAAAACTGCTGGAGATACTTATCTCGAGTCACTAGTATCAAGTTCCGGATAAAATAAGCAGATATCAGAAACTTTGGAAAACTTTTCTGTAAAAGTGAAAAGTTCTTCGCAAAAAAATGGAACATTTGGTGCATTTAACCTGTTTAATTTACATGTCTAAAATTTTCCTTGTATTGTGAACAGTTGCGAGAAAAGAGCAATTACAACAATTGGTGTATAATAGTAAACAATAGTTTACAAAAAATTATAATATAATAAAACATAATTCTGTACTTTACAGGGCCTTTGTCTCCTAAATTTTACAAATTTGCGCAAAATTAAAATAACTTTATTGGTAGAGCCGTGGCTTGTAAGGAAACTTCAAACTGATCACATCAAATTGGAAAACAAGTTCAGCAAACTTTCTCAATAAACAATTTCAATGGTTTTAGTAAAGTAAATTGATAGAATATTACCATTGTCCCAAAACTGTTAAAAAAGGAACCAATTAAAGACAAATAACTCGAAGAAATATAAACAAGAAAAACAAATACGCTATAAAACAAAGGAAAACTTTTTGTAAAAGCTGCTGTCTCCTATAATCGGTTTCCATAGTGTACTTAGAGAGCTCAGTGAAACTTTGAAAAGTTAGAGAGCAGTAATTAGAGAGCTCAGTGAAACTTTGAAAACTTTGTGTACTTAGAGAGCTCAGTGAAACTCTCTCAATAAACAATTTCAATGGTTTTAGTAAAGTATAATGATAGAATATTACCATTGTCCCAAAACTGTTAAAAAGGACCGAATTAAAGACAAATAACTCTAAGAAATATAAACAAGAAAAACAAATACGTTATAAAACTAAGGAAAACGTTTTGTAAAAGCTGCTGTCTCCTATAATCGGTTTCTATAGTGTACTTAGAGAGGTCAGTGAAACTTTGAAAACAAAAATTAACATAAATAAGAAGCCTTAAGAGAACTAAAATGGGAAAAGAAAAAATTGAGAATATCAATTGTCGAAAACGAAATCAACTGATGCAAACGATTGTTTCACATGAAACAATAAGACCTAAAAACGCAACAAGGATCAAGATAAAGCGGGTGAAATGATGATCCAATTTAAACACATTTTTTGAATTGTGCAAAATCAAAAGTCCATTTGCGACTACCATTTTTACCAAAGTTGAACAATTTCTATGACCAAAAACAAGTTTTTAGAGAGAAAAGTAACCGGGAACTATACATACACCACTTTCTATCATCATTTTTGTTACGATGAAGATTGTGACACCGAATTGAGTGTAAAATTTACAAAAGAGAAAAAACAATGGACCGCTTGAATTTTCAACAGTGCAGATAACTCCGTTTTTTTTTTAAATTTTAAAGCAAATCATATTATTTTTTCTTACAGAATGATTTTGGATTGTCTGTAAATTTGACAGAAAAGAAGCAAAGAAATAACTACACAACATGAGAACGCAACCAAAGTAAAAACGCCGATAATGTTATTTTTTCAAATTAGAAAAAAATGTAAAGTGTTGAGAATTGAGGGCATACAGCTAGTTTCTCCAAATCAGAATGCTCAAAGATGCAAGTTAAATTTTGAAAAACCTAGTTATCTCAACTGTTAAGTATTTCAATAGCCTATAGCTAGAAACTTGTTTGACATTTTTTGAAACATGGTCAGTGTTCGGTATAATTAAAAAAAAATATCACATAGTCATAATAGTCATTATTCAAAACAACTGGTCACATTGACAAAAAAACTGGTCCATCACAATCGGACATTACAAAAAATAAAAGAACTAAGGTCAAAGGTGCGACATCGATAAAAAAGAAATTTAAGTATATGATCTGTAGAAGCTTGAACAATGTATTTAACTCATAGTCACGGTTTTTATTGTCATGACGAATTGCTTTTCCCCTCATTATAGGAACAAGATTGAGAAAAAATACAAAAATAAATTATCTGATTTAGATGCATTACAAAATAATTTATATGCAAAAAGTTATTGCTGTTTTTTAAGGCAAAAAGTTTGTGGAAAATGGAAGTGTGGTTCCAAAAAAAATTTCACAGTCATGTGATAATTGAGCAACATGATAGTTGTTAATTGAGCACTTTTTTTGCGAAGAATTGGATTTCTGAAATCATCTTCTTTGAGTCTGTACATAAAATTGAAAACTTCAAGTTTGTGTATCACTTTTTTAATTCAACAACAACAATAGAACATTTTTGCTTTAATTAACTAAGAACGTTACCAGACCAAAATGTGATCAAGATCTTTCACAACGAGAACAATCATAAATGTATTTTGAAAAGGCCGGGTAGAAAATTTCGTAGATTCGTCGACAAAAACTAACAACTGTTGGCTCACACGCATCCAATGAGTTATTTGTGGAAAGTAACAGAAAGTAACAAAAAAAAACAATTCAAAATATTCACGTTTTGTGTAAAATGGGAAAATTGGGCTCCTTCAGTAATTGGCGGAAAACTCAAACATGGAGATTTTCAAAATAAAATTGTAGGTAAAGCTGTTCATAGGAAATTGAGAAAAGCCTCTGAAACGAAATTTTTTTTCAGGATCTCACAAGTTCAAAACCTCAGTAAAATTTTGTCAAAAGCAAAGTTAACTCTCACAGCAAAGGAGAAAAATTGAATTTAAGGGAAGGCAATAAACATTTAGACAATTCGTTGAACACCAGTTTTGCGAGATTCGGTTTGAACAAAATGGGAGAAGTTACCCCTAGCTCAACTCTCTCAGACCAACTTCAAGGGACAGATTTCAAACTGAGACGTATCACAAGAAAAACGATTGAACGCCTTATTGATTAAAAAATCTAACCAGAAATCAGCCAAACACGGTTATAACTGCATAGGTGTTAAGGTATAGTAATCTGTCCATTGAAAGTCATATGCTTCTTACCATCAACGAATGCGTAAACACAAGACCTACTCCTGCTTCAGTGAACCCTTCCTTAACAGCTGTTTACAAAAAAGATTGATTAGGATCAGAAAAACTTTGATCCATCTTAGTGCTTCCATTTTTAGCACCTATTTTCGAACGGTTACTACTAGAGCAATTGGCAAACATTTTAGAAATTATTCAACTTAATGATGAAAATCATTTAAGCATTCAAAATCACAAGGAGGCTCGGTAATGTGCGTATGCACATAATGTTCCGACCCAGCGCAGCCTTGATTCTTGACTTAATTGGCTACCAAATCATGAAGAGATAGAAAACTTTCAAAATTATATCGTTGAATATACAACCAATAAAATACAGTAATTCCACACTAGAAGGCCGATGAAATTTGTAGATAATAGGATTACTAGAAGGGATAATAATAAAAATCAAACAACAAACATTATTTACGACCAAAACTATAGAAAAAATCATAACAAAATCAAACTCTCTTCAGATAAAAACCAAAACAAAACAATTAACCTATGATTCATCAGAAAAGATATGGGACCTGTCCCCAATGCTACTGGCTAACAGGTAAAAATAATTAGCAAATAAGTGCGAACTTCAAAAACACTTTTCCAATTTGAAAACAACTAATTTCACAGTTATTAACGTCATTAGATATCAATTGAAACCCCTATGAATGCACATTTATATCTACATAGGAAGCAATTAAGACATGTCATTATCCAAAATTTGATTGCGCAAAATTTCAAAGCCAATAAAATCAACGATTTTTGTTTTGTTATAATTTAAAAAGAATCCAAAATACTTCGAACTTCGAAATGTACTTATATGAAAAAATCTAACTTTTATAAAATCTCGTAGTAAAGGTAGTAACAAAGACAGGAAACAAATGTTTGAAGCTGTAACTATTATAAAGATTAAGTTTTAGCTCACTGGAAAGGGGTTGTGACCTGTTTTTACAGGGACCGAAAAACTATTTAAAAAAGACGATGCTCAAAAACTCAAATTTTTTTTTGAAAACGTATTTTCAAAAGTCAAAGCAGAATTAGAATTACAATAAAAAGCGATGTATTAAATTTCAACATCTCAGTGAGCGAGCTGAATCTGTTTAAAATGAGACTAAGTTACGAGCTCACAAAGAAACAAATACATAAAGAAGCCAAATACTCAAAAAAATTTACGACACTGTTCAAGGCGCTATAAAAATAAGATGCTACTAGAGAAAAACTGTAAATCATCATTTTACTTTCATTTTAACATCAACAAGCCTTCCTTATAAAAGGACTACTTAGACATGACAACAAAAAAGAAACCCAAAAATTGAACAGGATAGAAATCTCGACAAAATTTTATGAAACTAAACGGTCGAAACAATCAATCACAACGTATGAACAAGAGCAAAAAAAATATTTGAATAAACAAAAGTAATTGGGATTTCCAATGAATGAGATTGAGTAACCTGGTGACAAATTTAAAAGCAGAAAGGAGGCAGATGAAAAAAACTTTTTAAAAATTAATTTGAAAGTCATTAAAAGAAACAGGTAGAAACTGAAATCTTTAACTACGTTGAGTTATGCCTCCTGGCAAAGCAATTAAGATCTATTTCTGTGGGGTATATGGCGCACAACAACGAAAAGAAAGACAAATATAGGCAAAATAAGAAAACTCAAAGTTTTGCGAGATAACTGTGTCGCAGCCCAAAAAGCATAAACTATTGAACAAAACAATTAACAAATCCAGATATGCCTTTTTCGATCTTTTTGCATTTTTCTAAAAGGCTTTTGTTTAAGAAACCAAAATGAACTCATATAATATGCAATTATGATCAAAAATAGAAGAATAACTGAAAACGCGTAGTACCAAAATAGAGAAGTCATGAGTTGAATATAAAACCGTTACCGACATAAATCTAGAAATCACAGAAAGTCATTTTCTGCCTATTTTTTCTTGAGACTACGCTCGAAAAAAGATAAATTAGTGGCAAAGTTTAAAAGTTCACCAATTTTTACTCAAAACAAATATATTCAAAGTCATAACAGACATCAGATAACAACAGAAAAAAATGGCTGAGTTGATTTTTCTTTCTGAAAACTAATTGGATTGTTGATTGGGGACACTTACACTTTGAGCTAGAAAAAATATAAGAAATGACAGCAAAACGAAAGAAGTCCGTAAAATTTATACGAAAACAATTTGTCAGAGCCATTAGAACCATGAGCTTAACTCTGAAGCCATTTCGTTGGGTCTCATTTATTTTAAATAGTATCTGTCATGGTTTGAGCCCTGATTTTAAATTCTTGTCCGCAATTTACTTAAAAAACATTTACATAGCGGCAATATTTTGAAAAAAAAAAACGTGGCGCGCCATAAACATCTAATAAAATTTGTTGTAAGGATCTATAATGAGATGAAGATCAGTCCAGATGTTGCTGCGCGTCTCAAAAAACACTCAATTGTTGAAATGGTTGCAAAAAGGATCAATTCTATACAAACCTTTTCAGTTTGTCAAAAATCAATAATGCATTTTGTATAAGTATCGAGTTTGAATTGGCAAAAATTGGCCAGATTGTAATTCCAGAAGACGCTCAAAACCAGCTGGAATACAACTAGCTCTTTTTGGATATCAACAAGAATTTGGCTGCAGTTTTAAGGTGTCTCTTTTCAGCAAAATAAAAGCAAGTGGGCTAAAAAAGCAAATTTGGTCCGAATTTTGACGAAAAAAAACTCCGAATTTTGAAAAATTTAGCACAAATTTTAGCCAATTAACACGGATCGAACAATTCAACAACCCTGCTCTATATTTTGAGATAAAATCTTTAACACTTGAGTTAACATTTTAAACATATTTTAGTAAAATTGACGAAAATTTGGTCAAAATTGACGAGAATTTGGTCAAAAAAAGTGAATAAAATCAGCTGAAATACGTCTAATATTCACAAAACTCTAAACCTCGATAACTCCTTATAAAAAACAAAAATCGAAACAATCTTTTTAACTCCGCATTCTACGCTGGACGGGCTTTCTAATGGTACCACTCACAACTCTCTATGATTATTGTATCGATCGGCCAAAATTGACTGAACAAAAAACCCATTTGATTACATAGTTCCTCCCCTCTCAAGAGGGTTCGGATCAATAAATATCAGTTTTTGTATAGTTCAAAATTAAGAATTGCCAATTTTTGTTACTTTCAAATGTAGTGAGTACCGACTTTGAGGTTCAGAAACACGAAAAATTGCTTAAGAAAAAACAGAAAATAAATGTAACCTTAACATATTTTATAGACCGTATAATAAACTTTTATTCCAGACAAAAAAACATGATCTGGGGTTTTCCCATTACTAATTGCTCATCCATCCATAATCTTGAAAGTAGTGCATTAAACAAACATTTGAAGTTATATTGATTAGCCAATTTAAAAATAGACAGTTCAAAAAATTTGGAACATATTGTAATCAAAACTGAAAAATTTTGAAGAACAGAAAGCAAACAAAGCAACACTTCTTCGGACAAAAGCAGACAATATTACCAAATTGAACAAGACAGTCACTTCTTTTGACGCTAACCAATGAAATCAACAAAAAACGGAAAAAATTGATGGATCGTACATCGTTTTTCTCGTCTTCAAAAACTCTAAATTGCACAATGTTGTCTGTATAATACCGATGTTATTAAAACTGAGAACTTTAACCCTTGTATATGATTATCTTGCTAGTAAAAATTGGTCAAAACCAATTAGAACTTTTATATATCCTCAGATATTTTCTGTGGTTTACAGTCGTTGAGCGCAAAATGAGTAGTAAATATAGGGAGCACTGGGAAAAGGGGGGGGGGGGGTTATCATGCCATGGGGATAATAGGGTATAGATTTGCATGGGGATAATAGGGTATAGATTTGCATGTGGATAATATGGAATGATCCTTAGCCATGGGATAATAGGGTATGCAAGCGGATAGTCTAAATTTAGTTTTATGGCGTATGGATTATTACATGGGATAATATCGTATGGATTATTTGCATGGTGAAAAAAGTTAATGTATTTACATGTACGGAAACAATATGGGGGAAGAGTGAAGCGCGAGGACAAAACAATTGGGGAGGCAAGTAAGGAAAAAATAAATTCATTTTGAAAAACTTTGGTGAAGGGAATGGCATCAACGATTGCGACGGTAGACATAAAAAGTATTCACGAAAACTATTTATTTTTGAAAGAAAATTATCCTGATTATGGAGAAAGATTTGTGTACTTTTTAGCAACTTGTTTGCATTTGGATCCCAACATTGATCTTGACATTGCTCTTAAACTTCGTCCCTATGGAGGAATAATTGGTATTGATAATTCGTCGCTGGACAAATATTTCAAATCTTTCAAAATTTTGAGATTGCATGCTATTCTTCAGGACGCTGCGGGTTTCGTTTATGAGTTTAGCGAAAAAGGACCGGGTTACTCATACGTTTTACCTTGTCCAGTAACAAACGAGTATCTTGGTCACGTGACCGGCCTTGCATTTTGTCTTTACGTGAAAACTTTCAAAGGACGATTGTTCAGTATGTTGGAATGCTGAAATCACGAGCGGTTGTTCTCGACTTTGAAGGTTTTCGGAATAAATCTGTCTTCATATTTAAAGAACTTGCTATTGCAACTGAGAACTTTATCGACTTAATTTCTTTTCTACCTCCCAATTCATACAGAACGCTCTCGTCAAGTGATCAAAAGTCTTACCAGTGGGTTTCTAAGTTTTTGCACGGTCTCCTCTGGGAAACCGGAGAATATCCTTACTGCTATTTGCAACAAATCATAGACAGCATTAGTCTTCGATTTCCATTAGCGGTATTTTACGCCAAGGGCAAAGAGAAAACAAGTACTCTCACGGAACTACTTCAAAAAAACGTAATAAAGTTAGAGATATTGTCTTGTCCAAAAGTTGAACATTTGAAGTTGTATCGAGAAACTCCTGTTTGCAACCTACATGCACTGAGTTGCCCAAAAAAACAGAAGAGCAGGCATTGCGCGAAGAAGAAAGCCCTGTTGTTCTATCACTGGTTGATGAATGAATCGACGTCCAGAGAAGACAAATCCATCACTGCTTCAAGTGAGTTTATCTCCAAGTTTGACAGTCTACAGTTGCATAGCGCCCGACAATCAATTGACTGTAACACTAGTCAAGGAGGAAAGAATTGACTCTCGTGGACAAACAATTCTGAGAAAACAGCAGATTGTGTGTGGTGGCGCTGAAATAGAAGCTTTTAAGAAATATCTTTCTCTTGTGGAATACTTTCAATTGTACCATGTCTATACAAGAGAAAATGCAAAGACTGAAACTAACCCCTTTACCTATGCCCAAGCGTGCAGTACCAATTCTGATGTCTCTGGACGATGAGAGTCTTCCCAAAGAAATCAAGCGGCGGGTGAAAGAAAACGATGTAGAGTCCATTGTTTTCAGAGATAAAGTAGACTCAATAAAAGCAAATTATACAATCACTTACAGAAATGATGACAAAGACTCTGAATATGTGTTGTATGAAATATATATCGCTGAATAATTTTGTAACAAGTTTGCAATTCATTTTTCACAAATAAATTTTTAAAATGAGTCAAGCGGAAGATCAATTGGATTCGGGCGGAGGTATAACTGACTTGGTTTTCGACGCCGAGCACCAAGAAAGACAGTCTTGGAGGTTCTGTAATTCGAGATTACCTCGATCCGAAGTGGTATATTTTACACAAATTTCAATAATAATATTTCTCATAACTGTTTCTCTGATCAAATTAGTCTTTTTCAAACTTGATTGCGAAGAATCAACATTTTGGTTTTCTCTACTCTCGTGCACAGTTGGGTACGCTCTTCCTAATCCCAAGTTATGAACAAAATAATTTCAACTTCTGACAGGTTGTTCATGGCTGTTTGCGGGCCATCGTGTTGCGGAAAAACTGAGCTGATTTTCAAAATGTTACTACATGGCACTTTTTCCCCAGAGTTTCATAAAATCTTTTATTTTTATCAGCATGATCAGCCAAATTATCAGTCATTAGAGAAAAAATTGAACGTAGAATTCACACAGTTTTCTGGTTTTGAACTCGTTTCAGAGTTAGAAAATTGTCTGCTTGTTTTTGACGATTCATGAGAAGAAATTTTCAACGACAAAGAGTTTTCTAAATTAGCAACTGCGGGGCGACATAGAAACATTAGTGTGATATATGTTAAACACAACTTGTTTCAACAGAGCAAATGGTCTAGAACAATTGATTTGAATACAACACACATAATTTTGTTCAAATCACCACGAGACACACAGCAAATTAATTTTATTGGTCGACAACTGAATAACATACAATTTTTGAAGGAAAGTTATGAGCTAGCAATCAGGAAGCAGTTTGGTCATTTGTTAATCGACTTAGATCCAAAAACATCCGACGTCTTACGTTACTGTTCAAATATTGTTCCTCCAGGTCCATCAATTTTCTATCTTCCATCAGCTAAAGCTGTTATCACCAACTTAACTGATGAGAGAGAAAGAAATATGTATGCTGCGGCAGATGCTAGATATATCGGACTCAAAAGTAGGAAAAATAATCAAGACAGCTCCAAATAAGTTCATTAAATTCCTTTGCGAGTGCTTACTCAATATTGTCAATGGAAACGTTCCAGTTAATAAAACCAAATTAGAAGGTTACGAGAAATCATTCAAAACACTATTATCTAATCAAACAAGTTTGAAACTAAAGAGGAAACTTTTAGCCAAAGAAACAGAATTGGTGAGAATTGTTGGATTTTCTTGCTATCGATACTTGAAAAAAGAATAATGCATACGAAAGAATTCATTTTAATTCCAAAACGAATGTTTTTGTCACATCAACCTGTAAAAAATGAAATTCTGGAAAACCCTAATTATGAACAGAAGGCAACTCAACTATCACTATTTCAAAGAAATCAATCTGAAAAACCACAAAAAGAAGAAAAGCCTGTTGAAACTATGAGCAGTGTTTACGAAAACAAGGAGGTTACTAAAGAAGAAACATCAGAACCAGTCAGCGAAGACAGTGAGATTGAACCAATATTAAAGAAACAAAAAATTTCTCAATTTGAGTCTATAATATCTGAACTTGAACCAATGGAGAAAAACAAAATTAAGCGATCTGAAATCTTACTTGAACACATTATGCAATCTGACGTCATTTCCATTGGAGGAAACGATGTACTTCATATCAATAAAGAACCACTGGGCGTTAAAGTTTCTACTTTTTTGTATAATTTACAGCAAAGCACAAAAAAAATTGACATTAAAAAGTACTCAAAAATTTTGACTGCTCTCGATATATCACCACATTTAGTTGCAAACACTTATGCCAAGCAAATCTTGGAAAACTCGTCAGAAAGTGAACAAGAATTCTACCCAAGCCGAGAAAAACCCCGCAGTAGTGGATCCAAATCAAACCCAACAAGAGATTACGAAGAAACAAGTGACGAAGCGACAGACAAAAAAGAGACCAGTCAAAAGAAATGGTCTTTCTTCTCCTGAGGTAAAACGTTTGGAACAACTTTATTTAAAAGGACCAGCTTCCTATGGAAGCACAAAACGCTTACATAATCAGAGCAAGCTACCATTAGGCAAAGTGCAGTCCTACTTGGAGACAAAACCGTCTTTCACAAAGTACCGTTCAATTCGATTAAAATTTCCCAGGCTTAAAGTTTTTGTAAAGGACATTAATGAGATTTGGTCATTGGATTTGGCGCACGTTGACAAACTAGCCAAATATAACCGTAACATAAAATATCTCTTGGTAGCAGTTGACTGTCTATCAAGATATTTGCGTGTGGAACCCTTGAAAACAAAGTATGCGACGGAAACAGCTGAAGCATTCCAAAAGATGATCAAAAATAAGCAGCCTGAAAAAGTGTGGGTTGACGATGGTAAAGAGTTTCTTGGAGCTTTCAAACAATTGTGCAACAAACGTGGAATTCATTAAAACAGTACTTTCAGCGAAAAAAAGTCTGCATTTGCAGAGAGGAACATTAGGTCACTAAAAAAGATAATTCATCGGTACCTTGAAGAAAAGTGGACATATTCCTACGTTGACCAATTAGACCAATTTGTGAAAACAATCAATTCGAGAGTAAATCGGGTAACTAAACTTGCCCCAAATAAAGTTACCAAAAAGCATGTGCCGCGGTTAGTGTCATTGATCGCGCAAAAAAGCACAACTCAGAAGCCCAAGTTTTACATTGGGGATTTTGTGAGAATAGTTAAAAAGGACAAAGCTTTCCGGAAAAGTTATAAGCAATCATTCACAGACGAAGTCTTTGAAATAACGGGAATACCTACATTAAACCCACCAACATACTCTTTAGTTGACGCTAACAACGAACCAATTCAAGGAAAATTTTATCAACCAGAATTACAACTTGTCAGGCTCCCTCTCGTTGAAAATGTCCAATAACCGGTTTGAAGACGAGTTTACAGTTCACGTGGTTTCATCGGCTTCAATGGAAATATTTGATTCAAACACACTTGCATCATTTCGGAATTTTTTTAATGACGAAATCCAACTTTCAGATGATTGGCGAGTGGCGCTAAGTGAAATCATATTCCCAACAAAAATAGAAAATATTGTAAACGGAAATCTGACTGTATACAACTTAAAAGATTATGAAGATTCCCAAAAGATGTCTTCTGGAGCCAATGTTATTTCTAGACCTTATAGCGGGCAAAAACTAGCTTTTATGCCAGGAACATTTGATACGGTGGCGCAACTTCTTGCCACAATTAAGCGCACAGTTGGATTACCCAATTTTTCTTTCAGAGAAATTAAGAGCTCTGGAAAATACGAAGTTTTGCTAGGGAAATATGAGGGAATTACGTTTCCCAGTGAAGAAATCCCCAGCATCATTGGCTTTGAAGGTATTCCTGACGGTAACGGAATTCATATTGGGTACAAAATGAATCCAAATGAAAACAGGCTTATGAAAAGTGATGATACAAAAGCATATTATGGGGAATTTCCAGCCGACCTTTGTGCTGGAAAGCACCTTATTTTCAACTATACAAACATAATTGAATACCAATACGTCGGTGACACTAAGGCGCCTCTTTTGAGAGTCATTGATTCAAAACAACGTCTGAAAAACGGTAGTGTATGTGAGCTTGAACCAACTCATCGGATCGTTTTTACAAATTTAGACTACAAAAAACTTTTGACCAACACAATTCAATCAATTTCAATTGAACTGCGGACGGAAACAGGACAATTAGTTCCGTTTTCGGGAACTGGAAAAGTTATTCTAACACTACAATTCAAAAAGTTTTCCCAATAAAATGGATTCTTACTATGCTAATCAAGCGACGTCTTTGCCTCATTTCTCTGGACATTATCGACAAAGAGGAAGTGGTTTTGGAGCTTTAGCTGCAGGAATTGGACGTGTTGCACTGCCCCTAGCACGTCGCTTCATTTTGCCAACTGCTAAACGTATCTTGAAAGAGCTCCTGAAACAAAGTGTACCAGAGATTCTGGATGTAGTGGGCAACAAAAAATCTCCTAAACAAGCAATTAAGAACACAATTTCAAAAACTGTTAAAAAACAGACTGGCGGCTCTCGACGAATTACTTCACGTCGGAGGAAATCAATACGAGGCAAGCCAATGAAAGTAGGCGAGAAACGCAGAAAGACCATTTCAACGCATAGAGCACCAAAAAGAAGTTGGTCGGATTTTTTTGCTAAAGTGAACGATGATCGCTAATTTGTTACCATCAGAAGCAACTCACAGCTCATTGGGTTTATTTGAAAAACCCTCACTGCTGGTGACTTTTGATGGTAGTTTTTGTCAAAAATTGGGTCCAATCTACAGCCCAAACGGACACATGTTAGAATTTGAAGTCGCTGGTGACAGAAACAACTTCATTGATTTACAAAAAATTTTCCTCGAAGTTAAATGTAAAATTGTCCAGTCTTCTGAAGCTGATTTGAAATATGACGCTACAGCCGCCGCTGACATTACCAAAACAGATTCTCCCTACTTTTGCAACAATGTGTTACATTCACTATTCTCTGATTGTACAGTGTCTGCTAATGGACTGAAAATTTCAAACGCTAACGGAAATCATTTTCACAAAAGTTTCATTGAGACCAAGTTCTCACATAATAAAGATGCAAAAAATACATGGCTGGCCTGTCAGGGCTACTCTTATGAGGAAAACCCGGGAACGCTATCAACTGCAGAAGTGAACAGAAGAAAAACATTGGTGAGACAATCAGCTGAATGCACCTTCTATGGCAAAATTGCTGTAGACTTTTTCACTTGCGACAGACATCTGCTAAGTGGTGTGACACTTCGAATTGCATTCAGACGCTCAATTGATGATTTTGTCATAATGTCTGATGATGCTGCGAAACAATACAAAGTGAAAATTGTCGAAGCTAATTTGTATGTGCGGAAGATGACCCTCAATGACACTGTTGTGTCCGCCATTGAGAAAACATTATTGAGTAGTCCCGCCTCCTATGCTTACCTTGAAACGCTCACAAAAACGTTTCTGGCTTCAACGGGTCTACACAGCTGGAAACAAGAAGATATATTTGCGAGAGAACCAATTCGCCGACTGGCGATCTGCTTAAATACAAATGAAGCTTTTCTGGGTAACAACCGGCAAAATCCATTTCATTTCCGAAAATTCAACCTAGAGCAGATTTATGTATATCGAAACGGTTTGCCTGTGGCAGATAGTCCAATATCTACAGCTGACGACAAACGTCTTTACTTTAATACAATATCGGATCTAGCTTACATTGATAATGGACATGGAATAAGTTTGACAGATTACCCAAACCATTTTATAATGGTTTTTGATTTGACCAGTACCCAACAAGCATCCCATGACTTTATTCACCCTGAACTGACAAACTGTTCAATATCTGTTGAGTTAAAATTTTCTGTGGCCTTACCAAACAATATTGAAATTTTCATTATTGGTGAAAAAGCTAGTACAATTTTTGTTGATAGTGCAAGAAGAGTATCAAAGAATCACATTTTGACAAACTAAAAAAATGGACGAAGATGATATCAATGATCTTATTCAAAGATGTGCTTTACTCAAGCATAAATTTCTGGGTGTCTTCGCTGCAAATAATTTTCCCCAAAAGTTGAAACCAAACAGTTTCCTAATTGTTAACGCAGCAACTGCAGAAAGTTTTGGCACCCATTGGTTACTATTGTGCCAGAAAGAGGAGGAGGATCAATTGTTCTTTGCTGATCCTCTCGGACAGTCTATTTCGTCATACAAAGATGTCTACCAAAGAATAATTTCTCTAGAAGAAAATGCAAAAATTTATCAGTTACTGAAGGATCAGCCAATTCAAAGTAAAAACTCAAAACTTTGTGGACTTTTTTGTATTTATATTGCTCATTATATTTTTAACTCACAAAAAATTGTAAAACTGAGTGATGCTCAATTAATTCGCTTTGCTTTTCATATGCTGTATTAACCCTTCCTTGATTGCAATAAATTATTTTTTCAAAATTTAATTTTTTCTTCGTACACAAGGCGAACACTCAACAAATCAGTATCAATATTCAATTTTCCGTATCCACTAACAAAAATATCCATAATTTGACAAAAAGCACCAGAATGAGGACCAGACAAAATGTTTTCAACTCTTCGGATAGTTTCACTATTAACAAAATCAGTTTGAACTTGTTTCGATGGAGGACGAGCGTTGTAGATCGTCTTTTGAGCAACTACTGGCATCTTCGCACAGGGTTTTTGATTTATATTCACTTGTTTTGCATTGCTAATTTTCGTATTATTGTGGCAGGCAAAAGCTGGCAGTTGTTTGCGTACTGTCTGTGAGTCAACTTTATCTGCGGAGCTGTTGAATTCAACCGCCAATTTGAGCTTTGTAAAAACGTCTCCATTAGTCTCCAAAGTTGTTGCAGTCGAAAATAAAAATTTTAAGGTTGTAAAAATACAAGGCACAGGAAAATTTTGGTTTCTTTTCAAAGTTTCCTTTTCGAAAGTTGTTGTATCAAGCAAAACGTGATAATGGTTAGTTACTAAGCCGCAAAACTCAGAATCAAAATGGGCACACACTGCATTAACATTTGTGTTAGAAAGGGTAGGTTTCTCTTCGACAATCTGAAACTTGAACTGTTTTTGAAATTGTTTAAAGTAATGTGGTGAACGCTCGTACATCGCCTCAACCATTTTTGTTGCTGGTCTTGGAAATTTCTTCTGACTTTTGTTGGAATCGTGGTTTTTTTTGCTGGAGGGGGTTTTATTGATTCCTCTTCTGTGAACTGAGAGCGTATATCTGCTGACTTTTCAATCAAGTTCTCAAATTCTTGAACAGTTAGAGAAACTCTCTGCTGAATTTCGTAATCGCTTTCCGCTTTCTTGAACAATTTTAGAAACACATAGCTACCCGTCCTTTCATACGTTTTCACAGTTGCTCTGATCAAGCGCTTATCAGTTTTCGAAATGTCGAAATAACAATCGCCGAATTCTGTGTCTTTAGTGGAAGTGAAAGGTATGGCGCAACTTGATATTATTTCCCTTAACAATTTAACAATTATTGTGAACGCTCCAACTCAGAGGCGGCGGCAAGCTTGGATTACACGTGTGTCATCAAACACTCAATTAAAAACAAATGATTGGCGAATACAGTCTCAAGTACGCCTACGGCGTACTTGCGTCTGTTCATTACATTTTTTATGGCAAACATATGGTGCACGAATGTGATCTTTTGAACAATTTTCACATGCATAAAGCGCTCATATAAACTAGAAATTAGAAACAGATGCGACCTCAGATAATAAACATACATATTGAACACAATTTCGAAGCACTCATATACACTAGAAATTAGAAACAGATGCGACCTCAGATAAGAAACTTACATGTTGAACACAATTTCAAAGGCATAAAGCAATCATATACACAACAAATTAAAAGCACATGTGACCTCAGATAAGAAACTACACATTGAACACAATATATAACAACAGTTAATTGAAAACAGATGTAACCCTAGATAACAATCTGTGGTACGCTCAAGTTAAAATTGTGTGTATGTTGGCTCAAAATTAAAAACAGATGTGACCCTCTAGCTTACGTGAAACTAATGCAAAAGTTGTACCCAGAAACCCTGAGCTATAATCCGGCGGCATTCATATATGTGTTGAGTCAAATTGCAGTTTGTTTCCAGCAACAAATTCGAATCTGTTTAATTGAATTCTTTTAACACTTAACTTTTGAAATGTCGGTTAAAATTCTCGCAGAATCAGAGTCTTCCTGTGAAAGAACTCTGGTTTATCGAACAGTTTATGAAAACTTTGTTGTTCTCATCCAACAATGAAAACAAGACAATGTCTGGAACACTTACCATCACTGTCTTCTTCCAAAGCTTCTTATAAATGCAATTGCCGCCCTGCCCGAAAAAACAGACCCTTCGGAATGCAGCATTATTACCTCAGGAGGTCACTTACCTGCAAATGTATTGCCAGCATTTCTGGATTGTAATATGGACACATTACCTGAAGAAACCAAACGAATTCTCTACCGCTACGACAGTGAGTGCGTACCCTTGTTTGAAAATCAACTCGGAGCATATCAAGCTTGTGATGATTTGGCCAATTTGTGGGGAATCAGTTCATCACCTGATTCGCCAAACAGTGAATCGACACTATCTAGTCTACCCACAACACCGGCAATTGACCCAAGTCCAACTGTTACGCCGGCACCCAGCCCATCTCTCATTTCTGAAATCAGGAACCCTCCAAACGATTTCGATACCTTTGACGAGAACGTTCTGTCCGGTACAGCTTTTCAAACGCCAAAGCGAGAGGCTCTGAGCGACAGTTTCCAAACACCCACGTGTTCAGAGACTCCAAACGTTAGCGGTGCACCAAAAAAGCGACGACCAGAAAATTCTTTGACGGACTTATTCGATTAAATTAACTTATTTAGAACTTGAAACTTTACTTTCATATAAAAAACTGTTTCAATTTTGAGATGTTAATTTGTGCGTGTTTGAGTTATACATTTTACTTCGTTTCTATTTCTTGAATTTGTAATACAACTTCTTTTTTGTCCGTTTTGTGTTTCTATTCAAAACTTAGACAAAAATATAATTCAAGTGAGTGATCATGTTCGGACTTGTTCAGGGAAGATTTTTACTTTCCCCTATGACGCAATCACAGATATGATTTTCCAAGCAGGCATTCATGTACTGCAATCACTATGAACTGTTTAGTTTTTGTGGTAATAATCCACAATTAGACTTTCGAATCAATAAAAATTATAAACATCTGCTTGTTAAGCCTAAAGTTATATGGAATTAACACAATTTCTGTTTTGCAAAATGTGTGCGGTTTTTGGCTCAAAAGACCTGTTAACATTATGCCAAAAGAGTAGCAGCATATGAACTCTGAAACCAATTCATAAATTGGAAAAGTTGTCAAAAATTGTAATCCGTCAGAGATAAAATTCGAAAAATTGCACTTGAAAACCCAAATGATGTCATTAGGTTCTGTTAAAAAAAGTTTTTACGTCCTCTAGCAGCACTGCCTAGCTTTGCGCTCTCGTTCAACAGGGTAAAAAAAGCAGGTTTGTGAAAAAAAATTTTGAAAAAATTGAGAAAAAAATTTTTTTTTGATAAATGACCTCTGACCTTTGACCCCAAAAATGAGGGCTTCAAAAAACACTTGGGATGAAACTGATGGTGCAGGGGTTCTCAGCACACTGTGTCCTGCAAAACATCTCATCACGCTCGTCAAATTTAACTTAACCGTTACGGAGATAATTAGCGCCTAATTAACGGCTAATTAGTGACTAATTAACATAATTGCTAATTAATGAAAAAAAAAATTGGAAATTTTTTTATACCAATGTCTTTGTGGGAACATGCTAGATGTTTTTGGTCATAAGCATCATGGCCGAAAAATGGCTCCTTTACCGATTTCCAAAACATCTGGTCATCAATGTCACATTAACATCTGGCATTAATTAGCATATGAAGTACCCTAACGAAAGATGTTAGATCGCGTTTCTTTGCATTTTTGCACATTGTGGGCCCACGGCATCAATTTCTCTCATAACACCTGTCATCGAAAAAGGCTTCAGAAAAAAGACACATGTTTCTGTCATGTAATTGTCATTTAATGACATTGATTTATGATGATTGACAGAAAAAATAACTTTTTTTCGGTTCGTTTTAGAGCATTTTTTTTAGTGCGGTCCTATGTTTTTCGTCCCGGGGAGCAATTTTGCTCATCACACTTGACAGCGTAGGACAACTCTAACCACCCGTTTTTTAAGAGGTCTAAAATGGTAATTTTTTGAAAAACTCAAAAGAAAATAACATGCTTCTCCGCTTTTTGAAATGCGTTTTTTTAGGTGATTCACAAAAACAACACTCGGTATGACCCCTCTGAGGGTCTACTAGCACATAGTTTTGAAATCGGAAAGTGTTTTATATCTTTTTTGCGTTTATTTTCAATAAAAATTCGAACCGAAAATTTCCCGCCAGTTTCAACCAATAAACTTTGAAGAATTCAAATGTTTGAAATTGGCGCCCACCAAACTACGTTGTTATACAGAATGCCTTCATGTAACACCCTTCGTAGCGAATGCAATTACCACTTATCACTGTTCTTTGTGTGAGTTTACATCTCGAAAAATGTCAGAACTGGAGGAACACATGCAAACTCAACATTCAAGGTTCACAAACTGTTGTCAAGCTTGCCACCTCGGATTCAACAGTTCGCACCTCTATGCCCAACATGCAAGGTCAGTTCATTCAATTCCAGTCTTTGGTGCTGAGTTTCAACCTACTCAACCCTCCGATCAGTCAGCTTTTAATGGCAGTCTTCAATCCTACTCAATAGAACCCACGGATGACGAAATGGTGCCAGCAAGAGACCTCCAGGCGTTCATGAAGTTCAAACAGGAGTGAATTCAGGAACTGATTGATCAAAAACTATCAGCGGGCCCGCAAAAAGTTCAATTCTCAGCAGCACTGCAACTTTTCAAACAATTTCGTGAGCCTGATGAAGACGACGAGCGTATCACCATCTTCGCTAACTCTCTGATGACTCATGTGTACGCTGAAGGGCTCTCAAATGACAATTTAGTAGAAATGGTGGAAAAAATGCACGCTGTGTTGTTTACCTTTGCCTCTTCTGGAAGTGGTTGGATGTTGGAAAGAGTTATTCGCGTCAATATTAAGTTCGCCAAATACAGACCGGCCACTGGATCTTCATTTATTGCCTTACCAACAAAGTTACAAAATTGTAGAGCCCTTCTCAACATAAGGAACCATACAGACAACAACTGTTTCATTTACAGCTTTATCGCAGCTTCCTATCTTAAGTGCAACAATTTTGAGGGAGAAGAAGGACGAAATGACTCTTTAAAGCTAACATCACCCGAGTTCTATCAAAACATGTCATCGCTTCAGCCTGCTGGTGAGTTTTCAATGCCCATGGATATGCCCATGCTGGTGAGTTTTCAATGACATTGATAAGTTTGAAACACTTAACGACGTAGAGGTTAATGTTTTTGGATTTGAAAACCGAGATTTGTTTCCAATGCGGGTGTCTAAAAGGACAACTTCCGAATTGAGCCTCGATTTGCTTCTTCTTTATGAGAATGATAAACACCATTACGTTCTTATCAAAGATTTGTGCAGGCTGTTCTGCTTCATCAAAAACATCAAATTCAAGTCAACTCTTCACTTATGCCGGAACTGTCTTTACTTGTGTCACAAGGATGTTAATAACTTTAAGGATCATGTTGAAGTTTGCGGTAATAATCCACCAGCTGTTATCCGCATGCCAAAACCAGACAATAATTTATACAAATTCACAAACTGAATAGCTACTTGGTTTGCTCCCTTAGTCATCTATTTTGATTTCGAGTCATTTCTCAAACCAGTGGCCTCCTGTGCTCCAAGTGAAGAGAGAGCTTCATCGCGACCAATTGAAGTTCACGAACCATGTGGCTTTGCATTGACTGTTATTGAGCACGGCAACCCGGAGCCCAAATTTACTCATTTGGACAGCTCGGAAAACTACATGCAAAATTTCGTTCAAATGATTCATAAACTTGCTAAGGATATACACGAACAGAAGCGCAAACACCCTTTCTTCCGTAGTGACCGATCATCACTTCACAAAGATGCGAGCAAACAGTGTTGGATTTGTGAAAACGAATTCTCAGAAACTGACGAAAAAGATCTGGACCACTGCCATTACAGCGGCGGCTTCCTGGGTTGGGCCCACCCACAGTGTAACAGAGCGCGCCGGAATTCCAATTTTATTCCCGTAATTGGACACAACATCCAAAATTATGACCTCCATCATATTTGTCTTAGTCTGCAAAAGTGCGAGCCGACAACAACAATCAACGTCATACCAGCAACAGACGAAAAATACATTGCAATGATGCTGGGAGTGCAAGTTGATAGAGTTGAGAGGGCTGACAAGAAGATCGTACCTGTTTACGAATATCTACGCTTCGTTGATTCTTACAAACTCTTCAACGGATCTCTCGAAAAGCTGGTGGAGTCCTTGCCAGAGTCAGAGTTTGGTATAATGGAGTCTATGTTCGCCCATATTCCTGCACCTGACAGACAACTTCTGAAGCAGAAGGGTTATTACCCTTATTCCTACATGAGCGACCGGTCAAAGTTTGCGGAGAGGGAGCTGCCGGCTCTCAGCAAATGGACGAATTCTTTGGAAAACGGAAAAATATCAATCAATGAGTCCGAATTAGATAAAGCGAAGAAGATGTGGCAGCTGCTAAACTGTGAGACAATGCAGGACTACCCGATTCTTATTTGAAACTGGACGTTGCCCTTCTGGCCTGCTGTTCGGAATACTGTCGCAAAATCAGTTTCCAGACATACAGATTGGACGCGGCGCAATTTTTCACAGCGCCAAATATGGCAAAAGATGCAGCTTTACGGATAAGAAAAGCACGCGTAGAACTTTTGACAGAACCCGAGCACCTGCACATGATTGAACAGTCAGTAAGAGGCGGAATTACTTCCGTATTCGAAAAGAGGTACTTCAAAGCCAACAATCAGTTCTTACCGGGCTTCAACCCAGAAGAGGCTTCCACATTCGGGTTGTGCCTCGACGCTAATAATTTGTATGGGGGTGTCATGCAGAAAGAGCTGCTTCCGATCGGAAGCTTTAGATTTGCCAATGAAGTTTCCATTAGCCAGATCTTGAATATGCCTCAGGATTCTGCCATCGGCTACTTTGCTGAAGTGGATCTGGAGTGTCCTACAGACGTTCACGACAACCAAAGGGATTATCCGCTAGAGCCTGTAAAGGAAATTGTACAAGACGTGTGGCTAAGCGATTTCCAAATCAACCTAAAAGAGCAGTACAATATTCCTGAAGCTAAGGTCCCTAAACTACTGCAAACACTGTTTGACAAGAAGAACTACGTAGTCCATTATAAATTACTCCAATTATATGTGCAACTTGGATTACGTATAACGAAACTTCACCGCGTGCTGCAATTCAATCAGGAACGATGGCTCGAACCGTATATTACCTTGAATAGCAATATGCGGAAAAACGCAACTAATAAATTCCAACAGAATTATTATAAACTCATGAATAATTCTGTATATGGCAAAACAATTGAGTCGAAAAGGCGACAGTCGAGGGTGGAAATTACACGAAATGCGGAGAGAGCAGAAAAACTTGTTTCGAAATTCGAATTTGAGAGATTCAAAATATTTGGGGAGAACATGGCCGCTATGTGCAGCAAGCCGAAAATTATAACATGGAATACGCCGACTATTGTGGGTGCAACTGTGCTCGACTTGTCTAAGTACTATATGTACCACTTTCATTATCAAGTTATGCGACAAAACTTTCAATGTCGTCTATTGTACTCGGATACAGACAGCCTCTTATATAGAATTGAGTCAAAAGATCTGTATGAGGATTAAGCCAACCAATCTGCGGAAGTAAAAAACGAATTCGATTTTTCATCCTATCCAGAAGACCACCCACTTCACGACAACAACAATAAGTCTGAAGTCCTTAAATTCAAGGACGAATTCAGTGGAGACTATATATCCGAGTTTGTGTGCCTCAAACCCAAGATGTATTCAATCACATCAAAAAGTGAGTCCATATAATGAATAATTTCTAACCCCTTCCCTCAGTAATTTGAATGCAAGTTAAGTGCGTTGGAGGAAACTATATAACAAAACTTAATAGCTTATTGTAAAACATGTTTACCTTGTTTAGGTTGTCGCAAGTTGTCTGCTAAAGGTGTGACCAGGGCAGCCCAAAAACTTCTCACCCACGAATTATATAAAGAAACTGTCCAAACATCGAAACCAGTTAGAGCGGTAAATACAAGAATAACATCCGAAAATCATGTACTGAAAACGGTGACAGCTAATAAAATATCTCTATCCGCATTTGATAATAAGAGATATATCTGCGGAGATGGGTTGCGAACGCTCCCATATGGACACTTTTCTGTGGTGGGCGATAATCAAAGCGAAACGTCTAGTTCGCTCGGATGGTTTGATCCTGACCAAAGTCGGATAAGTTGGGATTACAGTACAGAGAATAGTGACAATTTAAGTGAAATTTTTCGTGACACTGATGTGGATTGGGACTTTCCAACATATCTACCACCCCCGGAGAAAAGAATGAGAAAACACTGTAGCGATAACTTGAACCTACTTCTGGACAATGCCAGCCACTATTCGCCGCCCGATCCTGGTTTCATTAATGCGGGAGGAATAAGAGATGAGGACATTTCTGATGACCAAATTGTTGACTTTGATAGAAGCAGCTCAGAGGAGGAACAAAGTTTTTGTTCATTCATTGATTTAGAAGCTACAGAAAGTAGCGGCGAACAGTGAAAGGGACAGTGTACAAACTCAATTTCATAGTGCGTTGAATTCAGAATAGTGTTGAGAAATACTTTGTGCGAGATTTGTTCAGATTTTGTTTGGAGTGTTGCTTTAATTTGAACGCCCCTGATTCAATTTTTATTTTCAGTTCAATTTGTACGAAAGTTTCTTTAGCCTAAGTTCAATAAGCGGACGGTCAAGTTAGGGGAAAAAGAAAGTCAGACGGCGAGACAATTACCGCCACATTATCCGCATAAGAACGTATCCGCATGCAATTATATAACGTATTATCCGCGTGCAATTATATACCATATTATCCGCATGCAATTATATACCATATTATCCCCATGCAATTATATACCATATT
Source organism: Convolutriloba macropyga (assembly GCF_964194025.1). Taxonomy (NCBI): domain Eukaryota; kingdom Metazoa; phylum Xenacoelomorpha; order Acoela; family Convolutidae; genus Convolutriloba; species Convolutriloba macropyga. Next base: position 15,443 of record NW_027451152.1, on the reverse strand, counting down.
ATCCCCATGCAAATCTATACCCTATTATCCCCATGCAAATCTATACCCTATTATCCCCATGCAAATCTATACCCTATTATCCCCATGGCATGATAACCCCCCCTTTCCCAGTGCTCCCTATATTTACTACTAAAATGTTATGGTTTCCGTCAAAAATTGCGATAAACTTCTGCTTTTTTCGCTTAAAAATCACTATCTTTGAAGCTGTAAACATGCAAATTCTTTTCAACAATATCGCTTTGTTTTTCGCTCATCTAAAAATCGCAATAGAAAACAAAACAACTTTTTAATGGCTGGTCAACATCACCGATCAACAATTTTTTCTCTCAAAATATCAAGTCAATCCCAAGTTGAAATAGTCAAAATCAACCTGAGTCGTCTTCATAACTCCAACTGCTTATCGAAATTTGAAATATTGATACCAATAAAGATCAGAGAAAAGAATCACAGTTACTGTTAACGTTACAGAACAACAATAAATTTTCAAAGTTTAATGCAAGTAAATCTTTTCATTGGTCTCACTGATATCAATATAGAGCGAAGCTAGGCATCGTTAAAGCTAGCTGAGAAAAATGTCACTGTACTTTTTACAAGTTCCTGTTATTTGGTAACTTTATTATTTAGAAGGAACGTTTGAGAAATTCATCATTTCTTAACTTGGTATGTACACCAGGTTGACTCAATCGAAAAAAAACATCAGACACATTTTACCGGCGACAACTTTTTACAATCCAAGGTTTTGAATTGGATTGCCCCTCTGATTGCTTTTAAAGATCTGTTGGCATGTTTTTCGATTGTTTGATTTTTATATTTGCTTATTTAAAAGAGCCGAAAAGCTTGAAAATCGTCAATCTGATTTTCGTTTGCACTATGTTTGCTCGTGCGCTTTCAGAAATGCTACTAAAGGCGATTAACGACTTCTATTCAAGTCATTTTTGTTGCTTTTTCAGTTACTCAATGGGCATATAATGGTTTTCATGACTTTTTATTTAACATCATTTTTTGCATTTTGTTCTCTCATCACTTTTCTGCTTAAGTCACTTCGTTTATCAGCTTTCTTATGATCCAATAAAAATTCTGTTTAAAGTTTTCATATGTTTGATTTTAGCAATACATGTTTTTGGTATTGCGCATTATTACTAATTCTGACCTTTCACTTTTTTGTGTAATCACTTAATCTCGAAAAGCTCTGTTTCCATTTGTACCAATCTTTCAGACAAGAATTTGAGCTGTTCGTAGAGTCACCAGTCAACTATCTCTTGCAGTACGACAAAAAAAATTCATGGAAAAAATCTCTAGACAAGCATCGGGGTCAAACATATATTAATTTTTGACGTGTTGAAATAGTATGTGCAAACGCTCCTTACGCTCACTGTTTTAAAGTTTTAAGATGCCCTTAAGAGAAATATGCATTCTTTTTTAGTGGTCAGTCTAACTCAAAACGGTTGGAAAAAGTGGATGGGACCCAGACTTCAAAAACTCATCGCCTCCAAATTCATGAAAGTTATTGGGCTGCAGCCTTTTTCAGCCGACAGGAAAAAACAAGGCTTTAGTTTTGTTTCGAAGAAACTGTCACAGTTTGCCATTGTTGACAGACTCGGAAAATGTCCCTACAAGGCAGAGATAGGCACAGACAGCAGTGAAGCGTTAAGGGTCGAGAAAGAGAAGAACGATTTGAGATGGAGATTTTTGGCTGTTGTGGCTGATCGAGTATTTTTGATAGCTCATATTCTCTTTCTCTGCATTAACCTTGGCTTTTTCAGTTGCATGCTCTTGATGTGACTTGCGACTCTCTATACATTCCACTTTCAAGCAAAGTAACTATTTATATAGTCAACTGCTATATTTGGATTGAACAAATTAATATTTGATTAATTTGCAAAATAGATCTCATCTACTAAATTAGTTTCTCATCTACTAAAAAACAGTGATTGACACTCTAATCTTTCTCCATGCTTATCTCAACACCCCCCCCCCCCTTATATACCCTTCCCACTACTGCTACAGGTCATAACTTGACTAGGTCACTGGGACCCATTATGACCAGTCAAGGGTGCTGTTTGTTTTTGGTGAGATGCTTAGTTTATTGAGATAGTAATAGCCTATGTGGTACGGTTGTACCATATTAAGTTCATGTTTATTAATTTGTACTAAATTATTTTATGTTTGCCCTTGTCAGGTTATAAGTCATAGTTCACCTACAAGTAATTTACCGCCGACTAAAAATCAATATTTCAGATTGTTCACATCCCCCACTTTCGACTATTTATTTATTCTCTTGAATCTTATTATCGAATTCAGTTGTTCTCAATCTTCTCTCTTTTCCTACCATAAAACAATCTAAGTGGATTCGACAAGGAATACCGTACTCAATAATTTCATGTGCAATCGCGCCACGATTGCTAAGTAAATCTAAAAGAGGAAATCACACGAATTAACCAAAGCTTGGATTCGCACCTCGAATCCAGTATACAAACTTGAGGTGGAATTGCGGCGCGAGAGAGTGTCTCTACAGTTGGGGATATCACATGGCGCAGTCAGCAACCAAAGAACGTGCACTTCTTGGGATCGAGCCCTTTTGGGAAAAGTCAACACTTGAACCTCCACTACGATGGGATAGATGGCAGATCATGCCAAAATTGGCTATCATGGCTAAAGAAGGCATTTTTATTGACATTCTCCTTGAAGATCCTCCGGACAAGGTCACTCTACCCCCAGAACCTATTTACGAGGAAGAAGTCGAAAATAGCACAGCTCAAAGTGAACGAGATCGACGTATCAGAAATGAACAGCTCAAACACTCGTGGCTCAATCGTTGTCAAAAAATAGAAATTGTTGGCATACTGTGTGGAGAAAAACCTTGCAAATATTGTGATAGCAAAGCAGTCTCTCTAACATACCTCAGCTTGGGAATGGAAGGGAGACGAATATTTGGTTCTCAAGAACCGAGTATTCAGATCGATAGAGTAACAACAAAAGTTCTTTGGGAATGCCTTGATAGGGTGTTCACTAAACAACAAAATATCACATTTGATCGATACAAATTTCTCACTAGAAAACAAATGAAAGGAGAACCTGTGGAAAAGTTCTACGGGTGTCTTCGAGAGTTGTCTCTAAACTGCGATCTAGGAAGTCACTAGGAGTCGATCATTCGGGATGTCTTCATAGCTAATATGCAAGATGGCGAGATCCAAAGGGAGCTACTCAAAGAAACACGGACAGCTAAAAAAGCTCTTGAGGTGCGATGAACATTGAAATGGGAATACAAAACCAATTAAAAATTTCTTGAACTCCAACTCCCACCACCACAAATGAAATTTCAAGTCAATCGATAAATAATGTTCAGGGATCGTGGAATAGATCCCGAGCATCGACAATCCAGTTCGTCAAACCTACGATTTGCCCAAATTGTGGCTATGGCTGGACTCCTTCTCATAGACAAAACTGTCCTGCCCGTGGAAAAACTTGTAAAAATTGCGGAATTGCTAACCACTTTGCAAAAGTTTGCCGCAAATCAAAACAACCCAGTAAACCAAAATCTAGAATAAATTATGTAGATGACTCGGTTTCTGAGGCGGCCACAGTAGGTACTTCAGCAACGGCGGCGGAATAAGTTAACAATATCAGCAGACTACTACAGCAGAAGAGCATCTACGATGCCAATTACGACTCTGACTACGATGATTACAACGATAACTGTCTAGCTGCAATTTCCATCAAAACCGACACTCGTGAGGTAGAACCCGTAAATTTAGTCATTTGTGTTGGAAATACAAGTACAAAAACTTTGGTGGATTCGGGAAGCGTATGCACTAGTGTGAATAAAAGTTTGGCGGACACAGTGGTGTCCGAATGCAACGAAAGCTTTTGGGTACAGTCACCCGAAATACATGATCTGAAAACTTGTTCGAATGATATAATCAAGATTGTTGGTGTGATCAATACATCAATAAAGTGAAATGACTGGATAGCCACGGGCGTTGATGTAACTGTAGTGGAAGACGGTCACCGACCCATCATTGGACGAGATCTCTTTCCAAAGCTAGGCTTTTCTGTTATACAATTGAAACAAGTTGCAAATATTGATCAAAATCAATGTCCAATCAAGAGGAAGATCTCTTTTGATTTTCCAGATTTCAACACCCGTGTCGGTAGATCTTTAAAACATTCAGTAAAGTCAACATTTCATAATGAATTTACACCTACACATCAAAAAGGACGACGAGTCCCAATTAACTTACAACCACTAGTTAATATGGAACTTAAAAAGTTACTTGACGAAAAACACATCATAAAATTAAACAGTTGCTCAGACAATAATTTTATTTCACCTATAGTAATTACAGTGAAAAGAGATAAAACAGTTAAATTAGCTTTAGATTCCAAAATTTTAAATAAATCTATTCATAAAAACAAATATCAAATGCCAAATATTGACAATTTGATCGACACAATTCAACAGAATTTGAATACATCCGCATCACAAGAAACAGCATACTGTTCAACATTGGATTTGAAGCATACAGTCAACTTAATTTAGATCCGGAATAAATATAAAATATAAATATATATATAAAATATTATAAGCGGTGAGAGAACTGGAACATACCGCTTTATTACTGGTTTTTACGGTTTAAGTGATATGCCAGCACCTTTCCAAAAAGCGATGGATTGCACTTTAGTCATACTTATTGTTTTCTGGATGACATTATAGTAGTTAGCCGTGGTTCTAAAGAAGACCACTTAAAATTCGTCTATAAATGTTTAAAGAAATTAGATGAGGATAATTTACGGATAAACTTACCGAAATGTCATTTTGCAAAAACAGAAATTGAATGGCTAGGACATAAGTTTAGTCAATCAGGAATAGCTCCACTTGAGTCAAAAACAGCGGCAATCGCTTCCCTATCAGCACCTAAAAACTTGAAACAACTTCGATCTTTCTTAGGTTCTGTTCATTATCTAGGAAAATTCATTCCTAATTTATCTCAATTGTGCCATCCCCTTCGTCCATTATTAAAAAAGAACACAAAAATCATTTGGAACACTGAACATGGCACAGACTTTCAAGCAACTAAAAATAAATTAGCAAACGCCACAGAAAATACACATTATAATCCTCACTTGGAAACGCGGATCAAATGCGATGCTTCAAGAGCGGGATTAGGAGCAGCATTAGAACAACGTTCGCCTATGGGCTGGCATACAGTTGCATTCGCGTCTCGTTTCCTCAACTCTAATGAGGAACGCTATAGCATTAATGAACTAGAATTGTTAGGCGTAGTGTAGTCTGTAGAATATTTTAAATTTTATTTATTTGGCAAATCATTCACAATTATCACTGATCATCGAGCATTACTTTCAATAACGAAAGAACATAGGTCTAATAAATCTTATAATAGTAGATTAACACGCTGGATCGATCGGCTTTTACCTTTTGATTTTAAAATCGAACATATACCTGGTGCAAAAATGGGGCTGGTAGATTATATTTCTCGCCAACCAAATCAAGAAGCAAAAGTTACAAACAAATATGACGAGGAATTTGCGGTAGCAACAATTTCCCGCATTTGTGACGCTATTGCTGCAATTTATGTAAATACCACACCACAATTCTGTCAATCACAGCACTTTAACAGCGTCACTCACACATATTTCACACGTGCCTCGCATCCTCGCACAACAAACTATTCCAAATTGCTTTCTGCCATTAATCGTAATACCACTCAGTTGCTTCTTGAAAACTCTGCAAACGCAGCACAAATCCAGTCTAATTCTACTACTAGTACAACGCCAATTCAAATCCAAACACATCTCAATACTCAGTCACATACATCTCATATCCATACAACCCACAATCACACGATGAGCAGCCCAGCATCTAACCCGCAAACTCCCCCTACACACAGTCGAGTCAGGTTTCAGTCTACCCCTAATTCCACAGTGAATACTACCAGATCGTCCAATGAAGGCCAAACTTCCCCAAACTTGGACCTGTCAAAAGAAGAGGTCTTCGAGAACAACCTCACGCAACTCTTCACGAAGGGCTTCTTGGCGGTTCTCACCAGTAAGGATGCAGTCCTGAAGGAAGTACGTGACTGCATTCTTCAAAACGATCCTCAAAGGTGTAAAGAAGTGAATCCTTACATGTTCTCCTACTGGAGAGACCTACATGTCCGCTCGGGCTGTGTTTGCGTGGACGAACGAGTAGCAATTCCGCACTCTATTCAGGACGCTGTCTTGGAAAGCCTCCATTTAACACATCCAGCAAGTTGGGGCATGATAACGCTCGGGCAATACGCGTTCTGGCCGTACATGCACCGAGAAATTTTGAACAAAGCAGCTCAGTGCAAGCCTTGTACTGATATTGGTAAGAATCTTAAGCCCGTTGTTCCGGCGTCTAAATGGAAACCTTTACTACAATGTACAGAGCCTAATGAAGAAATACAAATTTATTTTGGAGGACCCATCACAAATGAAAAAAGATCAATATATTTTTTTTCTTGCATATATTGATCGTTTTTCTAAATATACCACTGTAGAAGTATTTGACAAAGCTAATGGACCAAATGTTCTTAAATTTTTAGACGACTACATTCAAATCCACGGTGTTCCCCGAAATATTATATTAGATCAAGCACGTTGTCTAATAGGTTATAAAGTTAAAAATTTTTGTAAACAACATAATATTAACATACTCACTGCCCCTGCAAACGATCATAGAGCTATAGGATTGGTGGAGCGTTTGATACAAACTATTAAAAGACGCTTAAGCTGCATGAAATTAGACAATAGAAATAAAACATTCACAATTAAAGAAGCAATGAAGTCAACAACATATCAATTACGTATATGTAAACAAAAGACAACAAACGTAACACCTTTCCAAGCACATTTTGGAAGAAAGCCAAACACACCACTAAGTAATATAAGTACAATACCCAAATCGTCTAATTTGTCATATGAAAACATTCTTCACAACTATTTAGATGCCGATACCGTCCCTGTGGAAGAATACTTGGACGAAAATGGATGGGTGACGGGGGATTGGAATGATATATTGATTGAAGAGGCGATGCAGAAAGCACAGGTAGACGCGGGACTCCGCTATAATGGGGATCACAATAAATCTATCTCACGTTTCATCATGCATCCCAAACTAAACAATCCTATTCCACGGACAAAGCAGTCACTGGATCTTAAACTGGCTCAAAAAGTCACAAAGCGCTCCAAACGGGACCTTCGCGGATTATGGGAAACCCTGGCCCCCGGTAGTACAGTTGTCCGCACATCTGATACCACTACGGTTATTAAGGAACCAGGAGTACCCGAAGTCTGTGTTAGAAACAGTGATATTGCCAAATTCGGCACTTGCGCCGAACGAAACACAGATCTTTGGGAACGCCAAAGGACGACTCGTTCCATATGAGAAAACCACGGAGGAGAAGATTTCTCAACATACAAAAGAATTAAAGAAGAAATTTCGCGGAGAGATTAAAATCCGCCATCGACCAACCCAATCTGATGCAGCATCGGGAGTCTCCTCAGCAAATAGCAACATCTCCAAGGCAATGGCGTCTCGAAAACCTAGAAAGCCCCAAGCAGGAGGAAAGCGTTCTCGAAATACGTCCGCAACTTTGAACACATCCAATGCCTCGTCGGTTGCTGCCTCTTCAGTGACATCATCTGTTACTTCCCCTTCAACCTCTCGAAATAAACGTCCTCGCCGCGCTCCAGATTACTTCAAATTTGAGAGTTCGGTGTACTCAATAAGTGACGATTCGGCCACTCCTGTTTCTAAGAAACAAAAACCAACGAATCCAGTTATAGAGACCATCATTTAGGAAGAAGCAGCACAGCCCCCTGTTCCTGATACATATTACGAGCTGCGAGTAGTGAGCCCTCCTGCACCTCCTCCAGTGGAAACATGGTCTCCTGAGAGCTACGAATATGAGGACTATGCAAGAGAAATCAGTATGAGCGTCTTTGACGCAGAAAACCAAATTCGAGTTCAAACTTTTCGACTAAATTTGTTAAATTGTTCAAATTTCAATTATGTAATTGTTCATTTAAATATGGATTTGTATAACTTTTCCATTATTTTCGTGTTTATGTTCGCTAATTATTCGCGTTCGTGTTGAATATACTTTAGTTAAAATTGATGTTGATCATGTAACCATATTCTCTACGTTATTAATTTTGCGGGATTTGCATCGCGATTGTGCCTTAATTTGTATTGCATGCATACATTTTACCGTAAATGTTGAAAGTTTGCATTGATTTAGTTTTCTCCTGTATTTGAACCTCCTTTCCACTGTTCCTTCGTCACTTATCTGTTGTTGCTCACATTTCTTTTTATTTATAATAACCAGTACATATGTTAATATTATCATAAATTTTACACTCTTACAGTTTAAAATTTTGCTCGAGCCAAGCATATGTGGTACGGTGGTACCATATTAAGTTCATGTTTATTAATTTGTACTAAATTATTTTATGTTTGCCCTTGTCAGGCTATAAGTCATAGTTCACCTACAAGTAATTTACCGCCGACTAAAAATCAATATTTCAGATTGTTCACATCCCCCACTTTCGACTATTTATTTATTCTCTTGAATCTTATTATCGAATTAAGTTGTTCTCAATCTTCTCTGTTTTCCTACCATAAAATAATCTAAGTGGATTCGACAAAGAATTCCGTACTCAATAATTTCATGTGCAATCGCGCCACGATTGCTAAGTAAATCTAAAAGAGGAAATCACACGAATTAACCAAAGCTTGGATTCGTACCTCGAATCCAGTATACAAACTTGAGGTGGAATTGCGGCGCGAGAGAGTGTCTCTACAGTTGGGTATATCACAGCCTACATAAAAATTTTTTTTCGAAAAAAAGTTTAATTGAGCCTTTTTGAGTGCATTGCTATTCTCAGAAAAAAAAAGATTTAAAAAATCAGGGTTTGCTATGGCATCTCGTAGGTCTGGTTCATCTTTTTTGCCGATGAAGTACAGTTGTCTTCAATTGCTGCTAAACATCCTCTGAGCGTTTGTTGAAACTTCTCTAACATTGAGAAACTGCAAAATGTTACCTGTTTTTTTTACTACCATGTTCAAAATCAGAACACCGTTTAGTATATATCTAATCGCTAGTGGTATGAAGTTTCAGTTAATCAAAACTTCGGCATTGGAAACCAGCAGCACATCAATTACATTGCTTAAGAAACATTAGCTTTTGGAAACAACTTAATAAAAAAATTAGGACTCAAAAAAATTAAAACAACGAAATCCTAGCATTGATTTTTGAACCGCGCAAGCAAATTGTTTAGATGTGTGAATCAATGATTCCGACAACCATCAGTTAAATGGTTTGGCGGTAATCAGTCAAGTTTATTTATGACAATTCTGCTTTTTGATTATGTGTGTTTGCTTTCTATTTTTTTTGATACGTAGTTTAGATTTATCAAATATCTGATGAACCAGGATATATTGTAAATGTCAATCGGCAATGTGGTGATTTTGTTTGAAATTGTTATTTTGAGGGACTTTTATGCAATCATTTGACAGAAAAGTCGTTTATTTCTGCCTGGAAAACATTTCAGCGCTCAATTGGCGTATTTCAATCGTAAAGTCCTAATTGGACTTCGAAACATTACGTATCAAGAGCTTTTCAAAATTATTTCTGCGAAGCTTATCTCCATTTTTAGTATAATGAAATCCTTGAGTTTAACCATGATAAAACTATCCTCTAAAGTCTGAAAATACTCTTGCGCTGATCAGCAGCATAATTATAGTTTTGTAGCTGGTAACTGGAATTTAGTATTGCAGCCTACATGCTCTTTTTATATAAGCCCGATTGGTGGTAATTGTCAAAACCCTGACTTAGTTTGGTGATAAGACTCGTTAAGCAAATTTTAAGTTTCAACTACGCACGAGGAAAGTTGGATCGCATTTAAAACGAATCTTCGGGGGGAGAATGAAACTGAGCGAATTCGTGTTATTCAGCATGCAGTAAATCGGAGTCCAAAAACAAAACTAGCCTTTGCGAAATAAGACTTGAGCTTGTCGTCCAGAAAAAGTAAAAAAGCTTTTAAAATGGTTCAGCGCTGATTTACCACCAATTTACTACTACAATATTTAGTACAATGCCTGGAGAAATGCGATTGCCTTGTGACAACTGAATGCATTGGTCAGCTCCGCCAAGTTTACGATGAAACTGAGAAAAATTTTGCAGTAAATAAAGAGTGCCCTTTTTTCTGCCAATGCGCAACCTTGGCTTACATTGACTTAAGGAAAAACAAAGAAGTCAGACGCCTAATTCTGTTTTATTGTTAGATTCGTTACGTTGGTAGGTGCAACTGAAAACCACGAAAAGAAAAATTTAATAAACAAATCGGTTTAAATCATTTAGGTATTATATCTCAATCTCTTGAGCTCTTAATGAAATTTTTTAGAGCCAGTTTGTTGAGAAAGTAAGCTGGAAAGTTCGGATAGGATAAAAAAGATAGAAGGAAAGCGTCAAAAAAGATAGGTTTTATATGTCAACGTACAAATGTCCATCATTCGTTTGTTGTTTTTATAACATTTTGTCGCATGATATCTACGGGTGTTAAATAGCCCGATAAAATTTTGAAATATCTGCACATTCTTTCATGATATTTGAGCAGCGAAACCGCACTTCTGGAGATCCAGGCAAAGACTGCTATTCAATGTTTGGCGTAGTTCACTACATTTTGGTTAGTGTCAGCTGTTTTTCGCTGCTCTTTTATTATTGTTCTTACATTTCAGACTGTCGTTTCTCTTGACAGGAGAACAAAACCTGTCACTAAGCGAAAAAATATATATCGATAAGAAAGCACTGCGGATTTACTTCTTGTCGTGTGATGACAGAACCGAATCAGGCATGAGTCAGTTATAAACAGATTTCGTACTAATTTAATACAACAAAATCTGGGCACAACAATGAGCCAGGCCAATTAGAATTGGTGTCAGGTCCTGGAGACGGTCCGCGCCAAGCTGAAAAGAGTCATGTCCAGAACCTGAAATAAATTAGTCAGAAACTGGATCACATGAATTTCAAATTAAATCGCTTATTTTCCAACGGATAAATTGTGATTATCTTAAAAAAATTATTGTTTCCTCATTCTTTTACAAGCGACAGAATATTTATGCGAGGCTGATTTTTATTCTCACAAAATTTTTCCCTGGGAACACAAAATCAAAACTTTCTGCATGTTCACAAAATATGCCAGTAAAGTTGCCAATTTTTAAGAGTTTCAGCTGAAGCAACTGGTTTTTAGGAAGTCGACATCAAAAACCTTCAACGCTATTATAATTATAAGGGTCAATGAAAATGATTGTCTACAATGTCTTGCAGATTTGCTAGTATACAGTTTCTTGGTGAAAATTACCTGTTTTGCGGACATTAATATCGGGAGAAGTAAGAAATGTCAATGTGGTTTTTCGTGCATGTTGGCCGATTTGCTAAATCTGGGTTCTGCAATGGGAGAAGTTTGCTTCCACTATATCGAAGTAAACTTATTGGAATATAAATGTCATATATTTTGCTCTATTCACTTTTAAAAATCCTTTTAGAAAAAAAATTTTCAAGCAAAAAAAATTGATCAATCAACTGGTATCAGATTCAAAAGTTCTTGGCTTCGAAGAAAAGATTTAAATAGCTTTCATCAATCCGTCAACAAATTTAAAAAATTCAAACGGTATTTCCGCAATCAATGCAACGAAAAAGTAGAATAAAAAATAGAACAGAGGCAGAAAAAAAAATAACTCATTTCCTTATTCTAAACAATAGAAAATCTGCTGGCAGTTTTAGTTTTACAAAACGCTGCCAAACAAATTAAAAAATTAGATTCAAGGCTCAAGAAATTTTTTTGCACTACAAAAACCTTTCTCATAATAAGACAATAAATAGGGAAAGAAGTGAATTCCAAGCCATGAAGACAAGAGCATTGCTGCAAAGATCATCTGGGGTCTAAATGTTTCAGGAGTTGAGACCCGTGAACTTCAAGCCTTAAACCATCTTTCGAGACGCAGCAGAGCATGTGTTGTCTGGGCCAAAAAAGTAAGGTAGTAGTCACTTTTTATCATTTTGGCTCTGCGATCACAATTGCAAAACTATTCGGTGATGTTATTTTGGTTAATATTGCCACATCTGTCTTTCTGGACCTTACACAGTATTTCCTTCTCGAAGACTTTCATTTCAGATACTAATTGTGCACAGGGATCACAAACAATTTTTTCTTCCACTACTGATCAAGTTTCAATTAATACAGTGTAGCAAGTGCCCTCACATCACAAACATTCTAGCCATGCGTTCTTTACCTACTAGCAAGGGTTTCCGGCCTGATTTGAGTCTAGACAAACCACTACTAAATTATTAAATTTCATCTACTAGTCTCGATTTCACCTTTGTTAAGATTTTGACTTTCGAGTCATTAAGATCATCTTTTGGTCATTGGAGACATATCCAACAGGAAGATGTTGGTGAGGTATTACCACAAGAGCCACGATATACAGGGGACCAGCCACTTTTGCAACTTTTTTGCTCCCTTCTTTCGAGAACTCTTTTCCAAGCTCTGCCTCAACTCCTTTATCTCAGGATCTTTCCTCTGCTGATGAGTATCAAACTGGCCGTGTTCAGAATAACTTGCATGTTTCATTTGACTTGTTACCGTGTTCTTGTCTTGTCTGTATTTTTCTCTATTAAACTAGATGATTTTACCGCACCTTTATTAAAAGTTTTGAGTGATTTTTGTCAAATCTGAACAAAACGTAAGCTCTGAGTTTTTGCTTAATATCTATAATATATCAGTTCGCTTTATCAATTTTTGCGCTTAGTATCCCATCCTGCGGTAAACATTTCTAGTCGTGAACAAACATAAAAGCGATTAAAATTGGTTCGTGGCACGTTGGGCCGCAAAGCACAGAGTTGCTTGGCTTCTTTCCACCGTCACTTAATTACCCTATCAGATTGGTTTTGGGAAAAAACAATTAGTAAACAATTTTGTTAAAAACAGTCTTTATTTTTTAGTATAACACAAAATTTTTGACAATGAACTGATTTCGAATTTTTTTAATGTAAAAACTACATCAACTGAAATCTAAGAAGAGGGCATCGGAACTTTAAGTCTCTCCAAATCAAAAATTAAAGTAAAATTTTGTCGAAAGGGTACTTAACCTTCAAAGAAAGACCTTTTAATGCTTTGGATATTTGACACTATTATAGTCTTTATAGAAAAGAGGATAAATAAAAAAATAAACCAATTGCCATTAATAGAGAATCTGATTAGCGAAGAAAGCCAAGTTAGCAACAACCACAATCATATGAATTATGAGGAGAATTCTGTCAACTACCATAGCTAGGAACTTCCACCTCAAATGGTTGTTCTCTCTCCTTTGCTGCAACAGCTCACTGTTCCCGCGATAAGCATCATCGTCTGGATCAGCGGGCAGTCCGTCAAATCTGTTATTCTCCGACTGCCGCTTGGCGCCGAATGCCAAAAAGTTGTTGTTCAGTTTCGAAGTGAATGGTTTAAGTCCAATCATTGCCACAAATTTGGATGCAATAAACTTTCGCAACTTTGGTCCCATCCATTTCCGCCAGCCTTTCTGGCTCAGTCCAAGAACTAGTAAGAAGAAATTGAGATCACTTTAACATTGCATTGCCGCCCGTTGCAATGTACATTGACACGTTTAGTGATATAGGATTCTACTTAGCAACATTGCTTTTTTTATTTATCACTTGATTGCCGCTCCGTGAACTGAAATTTGGTCCACCTTGATAACCCGGGTCGAGACCGAATGGTTTACTTGTAAGAAATTGCAAGTTTCTTGCAAAAGATGGTTAACTTGTAGGAACTTGCAGGTCAAATGGCTAAATTGTAAGTTTCTTGCAAGTTCGTTCTGGTCGAGCTCAACTCTTATTGGTCAATTCAATTTAACAATCCGTCATTTAACGTAGAAAGCGTGTGAGAGTTAGTTGCTCAATTTGGATAACATATTACAATGCAACCTAAGTTAATAAAGGAACTTGTAAGGGTTTGTAAGAACTTGTAGCTCTCAATTTTATCAACTCAAGAGGTCCTTTTGCAATTCAATTAATGAACAGTAGATCTCTATGGGCTTCTTCACGATTGCTTTTTTAAAAAAATTTTATATCTTTTTTGACTTTGATTGAAGCTTCAAATTCATATGTTAGCATTTTCTAAAAAATAATTTCGTGACCCTTATTTGTTTTTTACCAATTTTTGTTTTAAAACTTCAATTCACAATTTTCCAGATTCTATGTCTTTGTAGCATCTGTTTGCGATCATATCTTGCAAAGTTTCAATGTTTTTTGCTACAATATATGCAGAAAAATTACCTGGTAGCAACCTATATTCTGTAATTATGTTAGTCAAAAGTTTGACTCGTAAGAAATCAGCGAGTTGAATGGTTAACTTTCAAGAGCCTATTAAGTCGAATGGTTAACTTGTAAGAAACTTGTAAGTCCGATGATTAACTTGTAAGAATCTGTAGCTCCAATGTTTAACTTGCGAGAACTTGCAAGTTTGGGAACAAAAACCTTGCAAGGCGATGCATCGCTTTGTAATTTTCTGCCAGAAACTTGAAGTTCTTACAAGTTAACCATTCGGCTTCGACCCGGGAAGACATGCGTGATCTTGAGACTTCTTGGAAAAAGAGAAAAATCTTGCCAAGAACTTGAAATCCCAACATTTCATGGTAAATCTTGATATAATCTTGGTAAACTCTTATGAAGATAGACAAAGAAATTTTCCCGACAGCTCTTGGCAAAATTTTGACAAATCGTAAGTACACTTCTTATCTTTTCTGATCACTGATTGACGTATCTCGTCCTCAGAAAAGAAATTAAAGTCTTATGAGGACGCAACACACTAAATAATAATAGGGTAAAATTACCATAACGAAGACATGGTAAACTTTTGTTAACATAAAGATATGCTAGCGTTTACCTTAACTTGACCTTAGTTTGAGCAAAGTTAAAAATTAATCTTAACTTTTGTTCTAGAAGCTTTTTTTTAACAAGAGAAAGGGACAGAGAAATTTTGCTAAAATCAATAAATGGCATAAATGAGAGGGGTAATAGGTGATCAGAAATTTAGCGAGTAACATTATTTCCCTTATAAAGTAATAAATACTCAATTACGGCGAAGAAAATACGGCTAAAAATCGCACACCTTAGTCAAAAATTACCAGCAAAACTTATATATTCCTGGCTTTTAACGCTTTCGCTGCAATTCTTTCATTATTTTTTTGGAAAACTTTGACCCGGGATACGAATTAATCACGTTTAAGCCAAGTTGGTTTTGAAATTTCTTAAAGATAAAACCAGCGCTAGAAATTAGACCTTTTATGGTTAATTTATTTTTTATTTGTAAAAAAAACGATAACCTATGACAGATTCCAA
>NW_027451151.1:0-1000 GCF_964194025.1 Convolutriloba macropyga | reverse complement strand
AACAGATGGGATTGTAGGAGCTGCCAATTTTATAATGAACACCCAGGAAAATCTCATTGTGGACGAAGCGCTTCTTGATAGGACCGACGATCTGTTGAATCTGTCTTTGTTCATGAATCCCGCGCCCGAAACTGATATTGGACCAGCAGAAGTAGCTGAAGTTGATATCACTAATCAAAATGCTGATATTGTACAGGCGACTGAGCCTGCTAAGAGACGACGAAAACGAAAAAGGCTGGGGCGACGGATAGCTCAACCTAAAACAAAGGATTGTATTCTGTGCAACAGGCCCCTCAATAAAATGAGACAGCACTTGAAAAAGTACCATAAGATTAGCCACCGAGTTCGAGATTTCATTTTGTATAAGATATAAGAGTAGCAGAAACCAATTCAGTGGTGCAAAAAGGAGTAACTGGAGATGGCTGTCAGTCAAGATAAAACTGGTACTAGGAGTACATTTGCTCACAGATTTTGTTTTTCTTAAAGAATGGCAACTGAATCAAACATAACAACTTGTTACTTTATTATATATAGGCGTTGTCGAAACTATTTTTTGCACTGTTAATGTATCTTGAGGTTTTTTCTCAATGTTAAACAGAGGCTGAGAATTTTCTCAAAATATACGGTACCAGGCGTATCGGGACCGGTTACATGTGTCGTCGTAACACAACTTAAAATCATTGCGAGTTCCCAATTTTCATCATATGCATTTGCGATTTGAAGTTCATTCGAAATTGCTACATCAGAAAACACAAAACTTTCAGTCACAAAAAATGCGCATACCAGACACACTCTATTAATTGTTATTTCCGAATTACAAAATGAATCCAATATGCTTTTTTCGATCAGCATCATTCTTCATATATGAAGATGTCTGAGTCTTTGTACGTTCATGACTGATCGCTAGCCGACTTCTTATTCGCTTTCTATCACTCCTCTGGCAAGCCATTATCACCTATATGAAAGGTGTGTGTACCAGGTGTATCAAATGTACGAAGAC
>NW_027451150.1:0-17778 GCF_964194025.1 Convolutriloba macropyga | reverse complement strand
CTTTTGTTTTGCATATTTTGAAGTTCTGCCTCATATTAGAATGATAACGGTGAGCGTTTTGATTTCCAGGAATCCTCTCTGAACAAACAACTTTGGCTGATGACAAGTCCTCATGCAAATTTCCTTGAGTGACCGCAGAACCGTTGAACAATCTTTATAATTCAAACTAAGGGACATTTGCCGGAAAAGGGGCTCAGAGAAATAACTGTCTAGCTAAAAAGAGTTCAAAATTCGATATAAAACTGTTAAATTAGTCAAAAGTTTTCGCAACAACTTGCATCGTCAGAGATTAAAAACTTGTTATTTTCGAAAACTACAAATATGCATACATACAGTAATGTGGCATGACTATTTATTTACATTTTTGAATTTTTCTAAAATTCAATGGATTTCCACCTTGAAATTGGCTAAAATTTTGCAAACTTGAAAACTTTAATGTGAGTCTTTCTCTTTAAATATTTGAATATGAGATTTTCGTTTTGATGAACAAAAAACCGTTGCTCATATTGCAACTCGAAATATTATCTTAGGCAGAAAATGCTTTCTGCATTTAGTATTTCAGTGTTAGTTCCCTGATCTTGTGCTCGTCCCGCATAATCAGTTTTGGCTTGCGTCTACTAATGTGTAACGCTTCCAAGGTCATAAGTTTTTTTGGTATCCTGGTACTGATCTTTTATTTTATAAATAAAGGCTGTTAGAGCCCCACAGCCTTCCAAAACATGTTGTCCCACCGGTGAATTGGTTTTTTGATGCTCTGAAAATCTCGTGGTCAAATGTGGATAGGTTTTTCCGAC
The DNA here is from genome assembly GCF_964194025.1 of Convolutriloba macropyga. Classification (NCBI taxonomy): domain Eukaryota; kingdom Metazoa; phylum Xenacoelomorpha; order Acoela; family Convolutidae; genus Convolutriloba; species Convolutriloba macropyga. The sequence goes on along the minus strand of NW_027451150.1, from coordinate 16,984 downwards.
ATAAGTAGAATGGCATCCAAAAAAACTGATTTCGTAGACCACATGATACTTCAGATTGCTATTAAAGCTAAAGTTTATGGACGTTAAAAATGTTCGAAGTTTTTGCGTGGCCAAGATGGCTGTCATTTTGCACGTTTTTTTTCAATTTTCGCTTCAATTGCAGGCTAATGTTACCTCAATACTGCTGGGAAAATAGTGGTTTAAGATCTTTTGCTAGTGATTTCCGTCCCCTCTGTTGTACTTTCTCGCCAACTCTATTCATTTGATTCTTACTTACGGTTTTTGTAAAGCATCATTGTTATTATTCTAGAAGTCCAGTCTTTAGGGTATTTTTTTTGAAAAAACACTTTCATTTCCATTCAGAGCGTTGTCAAATTTTTGTTATGTGCTAATGCTTCTAACAACGCGGTGAACGGTCCCGGCTATAATATTTCTCTTATGATGGGTTGGTGCACAGCTACGGATATTCAAGACAAATCCGGTATCGGTTGGTTTCTTGTACCACTAGCAATTAATTTTTTCACACTTATTTACATATATGTTCATGTCAAAAAGGGCTAAGTTACTTTTTTCGTCGGGCCTTTCTATTGTGAATTTCAATTTCCTATGGAGGTTTTTTACTTTTCTCAGCAAGATGTCGGGCACCACTTACCGTACAAATTATATCGTCTACATATCTTTCGAATAATTTTTTCTCATGTCTCAAACGTCTGCTCAAATTAGCCGTCACAAACGTCCATTTCAAATGCAATGAAAGTTGGTACTTTCAGAAAGACGGGTTGGCAATGGCTGCGTCCTTGGCGGTAATTTTGACTAACCTTTGGATGAAATCGTGGGAGCCACAATTGAAATTACAGACATCTAAAAGTAAAAACAACACGCAATGGAGCACCTGTCGCAACTGCGAACACCGTGTGAACGCACGTTCCAGGGGTAATCGTAGTGAAATTTGCAATAGATGGTTCCACGCAAAATGTCAACCAATCAGTAAAACAGAGTATGATCGCATGGAAAACCGGTTCTGGATGTTCTCATTCTGCCAAGAAAATGATAAAACTGACCTTAACGATTCGTGCAAAACAATAGCTTTTTCTAAGATATGTCGACGATATTATGAGAACAGTGAGAAGTGACACAAAAGGGCTGTTAGATGCGATCAATAACCTCCATCGATATCTTCAATTTAAATTAGAAACAACGGACGACAAAAACAGTTTGGCCTTTCTGGATTTGTACAACCGGAGGGAACATTTTTTTGCACATGGTATCCAAAACCATCAGATACTGGAACAATTCTGAACTATCGTAGCTGTGCTCCCCTCCAACTTAAAAAAAGCATAATACAGGGAACAATACACCACCTGTTCCGCGCCACAACCAATTGGGAAGCGCTCCATGCAGCATTGACAAAAAATTGAAGAAATTTTGGAAGGTAATCAATATCCTAGGCATTGAGTAGGGAATACTGTCAAGGATACAATCAACCAGCTGCGAATGAAAGAACAAAGAATAAGATATAACGTTGGTGTCGCCGAGCCGTAAATCAACAGAAATATACTGAGAAACAAGAGTTTGCATTACAGTACAGAGGCAACACCTCTAATGATTTTGTAGAGAAGCTGAACAAAAATCATCTTGTGCAGACAGTTTTCGCCAATCGGAAACTTGAGAGCTGTTTACCTAGCCCTAAATCTAGCTTTGATAAAGACCTCAAATCCCACGTTGTTTATTAACTCAATTGTAATGGATGCTAATCCATCTATGTAGGGCAGACATGCCGACATATAACCACAAAGGTTGCAGAGCATGCCAGGGAGGACTCACGCGATGGGAATACATGCAATTGAGTGCAACGGTGATAAAACAGCTTTCCGGTGAAAGATATTAGGCCAGTGTGGCAATCAATCTAAGTTAATGACACTAGAGGCGCTCTATATAAGGACAATGAAACCAGCCATCAACACGCGCGACGAATACCGAACGCGAGAATTGATACTGAAAGCTTTGTTTGGGGTTGAAATTCCAACTTGACGGAAAGACACGTTATGAAATGAAAATTTCAAATTTACAATTGAACAAAACCAAAGTAAGTTCATGGTAATTTACTTAGGATTTTTAATAGAAAACATGTCGATAAAAATCTTATACATCAAATCGAAAATTTATTTTTACTCAGATATAAAATTTTGTAGATACGACTGTAGATATGTAAAAATTCGTTTTTAATTTCCTTGAACGATTGGTTTTAGTGATTTGCATTTTATTTTTTGGCTATTCACTTTAGCATTTTGTATTGTTTATAACCTGACGATGAACTCAAGAGTTCGAAGACGGGGTCTTTCCCATTATAGCCCCCCAAGCTTAGTGGTCATATAACCTATAGTCACCCCCCAATGATGTTAAGTATACTAATATGGGGGGGCTATTTTTTCACAAGGGGCTATAATGGGAAAGACCCCAAAAACGTTCGTAAGAAAGTTTTAATTTGACAACCCTTTTTGAAAAACTGTCCCTCAGTTTCTGGCTCACTGTCCAGTTTGTTGATTTTGGCAATTAGAGCAATACCACACCAATTTAGTGTAAAATTGATCATCAATTTTTTGGCATTTCGCATTGAACCAATTTCACAATTTTCACATTCGACTCCTTTCCTCTATAGATGACTCTACGGTTGCTTTCAGGGAGGCCTCAAGATCATTTTTAGGGAACTTATTGATGATCTCTTTCGTTGACTTGATCTGATCTTCAAATGATTTCATCCAAATGTTTGCCAGAGTTACTGCAAGTGATGCTCCCATTGCTAAGCCATCCACCTGACAAAACCTCGAACATCTGTCATTTAAAGCAGACATTTTTCACAGCTAGCTTCATGAGCTGCCGATCTCCGGAAATAACTCAAGCCACAAATCGAATAACTACAGACCAATTAGTGTACAAGAGCTAACAAACTACTTTACCACAAATAACAACAAGTTTAAAGCGCTGGTATACTGTCAGCGCACGGGAACCCCTGATATTTTCAAGGAGTTGTTGAGCACTGGGATACTGGTTCTGAGGGTGACAAAGCACCTGATATCGAAACGGAAGGGGAAAACACAGCTGGGAGACTACCGCGTGCTCCACAAGGAACCGGCACGTGAGATCAAATCATTGGATATTGTCCTGCGCCACCAAGCAAACCTGAAAACTCTGCTCAAAAAATGAAAAGGAACAACCTCGGAAAACGACAGAGGAAGGCGAGAGCAAAGGTAAGACTGGTAGAAAGAGCACAAAACGAGAGTGTAGCTCCTGAACAATAGGACTTCATTGCCCCTTGTACTTGAGCGAGCGTGCGTGATGTGCGACTTTCTACCACAACCATGGCTCAGATACATTCTCAGGCACAGCAACTGCTTAAAACAATTCCTAAACTATGTAAAATCTTCAAATAAACTGTTAAACTGTAAATATCGATTGGATTTTTTGAAAAACTGTAACAAAAATGATATCATTCCGGATTTTTTGAGGTTCCGAATTCCCAAAAACGAAATTTTTTCAGATCAAGCGGAGCACAGCTTTCAAATTAAGCTCTTACGGAAAAAAATAAGTCGTGCGGAACAAGGCCGTAGATTGCGAGAGTACCTGAGATTCCGAGGTCAGCTAAAAAGAACCTTTTGAGACTAGACGTAGCGACTGTTAACTTTAAGTGTAATTAAATGTGGTACACTAAATGGGACAGTTTAGCAATGGGTGCTTCGCTGGCGGTAATTTTGGCAATTTTTTGGATGAAATCCTTTGAAAAATCTTAGCAGAAACCAAAAGAGGGATGGGAGATCAAAACTCATAACACAAAGGTGATATGCATTGACTGTAACCGACGCATTACTTTTCGAGGGAAAGGAGTCGAGTGCGAATCATGCAAAAACTGGTTTCATGCAAAATGCCAAGGTATCACTGACATAGAATATGAGACCATGCAGGAAAATGTTTGAATCTGTTCCTATTGTGCAGAAGAAGGTAGTAAACAGGACACACTGGAATTGAAATTATTCAAGAGGTATGTGGATGACATAGTGTGCACGGTAAAAGGGAACCCTCTAGATTACCTTGAGTGTGCAATTTCTCTTCACAAGAACTTACAATTCACTCTTGAGACACCAAACGGAAGTGGAGACCTGTCATTTCATTCCTAGATCTAAACTTAAACCTAAACGAAGATTAAAAAAATCAGCTGTCATTGGAATCAAAAATCAACTGATACAGGCATAATCCTAAATTTCCGTAGCTGTGTACCGTTACAACATACGAGAAATCTGATTCCAGGAACTGTGCATAGGATTCTTGATGGGACCAGTGACTGGCAATCCTTTGATGTAGCTTTTAAGAAAAATCAAGAGATCTGGACTGAAAATCAATACCCAACGGAGTGGTCCTCCAGTATTGTTAATGAGACGTTGGATAAAATAGTCACGAAGGAAAAAGGTCACAGCAAAACCACCCCAAAATGAACAACATCTTAAAGAAGTTAAAACTCTCAACAATAGGGAGCCTAACCCTAGGTTTTTTGTTCAATGCAGAGGAAATATCAGTCAAAATTTTGCAAGTAGACTGAAAAAATTGTGTGATATTCAAATCATTTTCAGAACAAGAAAGCTAAGAACTTGCATTTCCACCCTGAAATCACCTTTTGATAAGAATCTTAAATCCCATGTGGTATAAAAAGTTACATGTAATTGGTGCAATTCCATCTATTTTGGCCAAACCAGCCGACATGTTACCAGTAGGATTTCAGAGCATCAAAAGAAGGATTCCCCTTCTGGACAACACCTTGTTGAATGTTGTGGTACAATGCAGAACGTATAATGGGAGATTCTTGATGCATGTTGCGGGGTTGAAGAACTAATGACAATAGAAGCGATCCACATCAAAAAGCTGAAACAGCAAATAAATGCGCGCGATGTAGTAGTAGTAGCAAAAGACTTAATTCCTTTTAAAATAGGGTTTAAGAAAACGCACATGTATGAATTATGCACGACAAAATGTACAATAACACTTGACACAATGTGAACACGAACAGTTCATATCATAGTAATTTGATGTTCTGGATTTCAGGTAATTGATGAGGGAACTTTTCAGTTTTTAATGGCATTTCGAATGAAATGATTTTAACCGGATGAGCTCGTTTGCAGCACTAGTTGCTCGGATGAAAAAGTTGTCTTCTGAAGAGACCTTGCGTACTGTAGGGACGCGAAACAGTCCATTCGAGGAAGATCGTGTTGGCAAAGATGTAAAATGAAAGTTACACTGTACGTCAACGGCCCCGTTGTAAAACTTCCAAAGGAATACAATGTCATCTCTGATTAAGCTGTAACACACAGGAAGTAACTGAAGGGATTCTAAGCCTGAAACATATGTTGAGCAGCGTATTATCCAACGAAGGACTTGATACTGGAAACGTTCAAGTGGGTGTAGCATAGTTAAGGACGGAGACCAAACAGTAGCACCGTATAAAAAAATAGGCAGGATAAGGGATCAATAAAGCAAAAATTTCCTGCGACTCGACACTGAAAAAGGGATATTACGCTTCAGGAAGTTAAAAATTCTGTTGCATTTTAGAAGCTTTGAATCTAGGTGAGCTTTCCAGGATAGCGTACTAGACACAATAAAACCCAAATCTTCAATTTGGTTATTGAAAGGTAAGTAGTCCGACCCTACAAAAAATTAAGCAGAATCATGCCCACCAATTTAACAGCTTTACATTTTGATGGATGGAAATGAAGACCATTTAAATTACACCAATTAAATAAGGAATTGATGTCTTCCTGCACAAGGGAGAACGATGAGGTGCTGAAAATTCTCAGGTCATCAGCAAAAAGATAAAAACATCTGTTTGCCACATCATCAGCAATGTCATTAACGAAAATAATGAATAACAAAGGACCAAGCACGCTGCCCTGAGGAATTCCTGAAGTAACCGGTAAATGAGAAGAAAGACTTTGGTTAATTTTTTCACACTGAGAACGGTTCGTTAGATAAGCGTCAAAAAGATTGAGAAAAACTGAGTCGAAACCAAAATTCACAAGCTTAGACAAAGGTATTTGATGGGACACAGAGTCAAAAGATTTTCTTACGTCGAAATAGATAGAAATGGCAGGAGAATAGGTATCACGAGCAGAATAAACAGAATCAAGATACATTATCATCTGACTTATTGTACTACGTGACTTCATAAATCCATGTTGTTCACGTTTGACTTGATGCCTTATCTTCGGGTAGATAGAATTGAACAATAATCTTTCAAGTAACAAGGAAAGTTTAGGGAGGTTGCTAATGGGACGGTAGTTAGAAATATCATAATGAGGACCAAATTTATGTAAGGGAGTAACGTGTGCTATTTTCCAAAGATCAGGCCAATATTGTGTTTTAAAAATCCAAAAGAAAAGCTCAAAAACTGGCGCACACAGTATCTTTGCACATTAGTGAAGGAGGAATAAGGGTAACTCATCGGCACCAGCGGCACTAGAATCATCACACGACTCCAATAGGAGGAGAACATCAGATAGACAGAAATCAAGGTTCATCAATTTGATGCAAGGTTCTTTCAATTGATCAGGAACAGTATGGGAACTCTTGTCTTGAAAAACCGAAGCAGAGAATTTGTTGAATCCCAAGGCTTTCTCTGAATCGGTGAAAAAGGATTCATTTCCATGTAACATAACAGGAGGAAATGACGAGTTGAAACCAAAACTTCTCAGCAGCTTGTAACATTGTTGTGTTGAAGAGAGATCAAACCGATTGATAAATAATTCTTTATCTAATTCTATAGAATCTGAAATCGATAAGTTGAGTTCTCTCAGTTTTAAGGCGAGTAAAAAAGAAAGATCACTTCCTAATTGCTTAAAAGTGGTTTCTCTTTGATTAATGAGATGAATAGTATGTGATGAATAAAACATTTGAGATTTAAGACGGACAGCGCGTTTCAATTTAATTGCATTAGTGAAAGCGTCAGAAATTAGGCTGTACCAAGAATTAGGAAAACTAGAATTATTAGAATTATCCTGCGACATGACCGTAAAAAGAGGTTGTAGATTAGAATTGAACAAAAGAGCATTGAAGGAAGATTTTGAATAAACGTTGCGAAAACATAATGGCGCTTCCGGGGAGTTAAGGTAGAAATAAATGGGAAAATGGTCTGAGAAAAGTTGCTTAACTACCGTAACTGATAGATTAGCGACGTTAGATAAAACAAGATCAAGGATGCTGTTACTATTATTTGAACGTCTAGCGACGAACTGAGTCAGATCTTTTTCAATGACCATTTCAAGGAACCGACATTCATGATATGAAGATGACCAGTAGTTTGCCCAATCAATACCAGGGAAACTGAAATCCCCTATAATATAAACATCATAATCGCAACCGTAACCAAATTGACTCCAATAGGAGGAGAACATCAGATAGAGAGAAATCAAGGTTCATCAATTTGAAGCAAGGTTCTTTCAATTGATCAGGAACAGTATGGGAACTCTTGTCTTGAAAAACCGAAGCAGAGAATTTGTTGAATCCCAAGGCTTTCTCTGAATCGGTGAAAAAGGATTCATTTCCATGAAACATAACAGGAGGAAATGACGAGTTGAAACCAAAACTTCTCAGCAGCTTGTAACATTGTTGTGTTGAAGAGAGATCAAACTGATTGATAAATAATTCTTTATCTAATTCTATAGAATCTGAAATCGATAAGTTGAGTTCTCTCAGTTTTAAGGCGAGTAAAAAAGAAGGATCACTTCCTAATTGCTTAAAAGTGGTTTCTCTTTGATTAATGAGATGAATAGTATGTGATGAATAAAACAATGGAGATTTAAGACGGACAGCGCGTTTCAATTTAATTGCATTAGTGAAAGCGTCAGAAATTAGACTGTACCAAGAATCAGGAAAACTAGAATTAATAGAATTATCATGCGACATGACCGTAAAAAGAGGTTGTAGATTAGAATTGAACAAAAGAGCATTGAAGGAAGACTTTGAATAAACGTTGCGAAAACATAATGGCGCTTCCGGGGAGTTAAGGTAGAAATAAATGGGAAAATGGTCTGAGAAAAGTTGCTTAGCTACCGTAACTGACAGATTAGCAACGTTAAATAAAACAAGATCAAGGATGCTGTTACTTTTATTTGAACGTCTAGCGACGAAATGAGTCAGATCTTTTTCAATGACCATTTCAAGGAACCGACATTCATGATATGAAGATGACCAGTAGTTTGCCCAATCAATACCAGGGAAATTGAAATCCCCTATAATATAAACAACATAATCGCAACCGTAACCAAATTGAACCAGTAACAGGTCATATTATGTATAGTAGGCTTGAATACAAGCCAATAAGTTAGAGATGTCTACTGAATAGTTTGATGATTTTGGCGGGTTGTATATAAGCACAAAGAAGGAGAGTTTCTTACATAAGACAGCGCAAGAAATAACAAAATCGAAGTCAGAAATTGTAATATCAAAAACCTTGACGGCTGAGTTAGAGGATTGTGCAATCAGCAGGCCACCATGCTGGCGACGATCACGATCTATTCTGGCAATAATATTGAAGGAAGAGCCCAAAAATACTTCAGAGTTAATGATATCCGTATTTAACTAAGTTTCAGTGAGAAACAGTAAGGAGATAGAGTTCGACGTGCATAGTTTCAAAAGTTCGTAGCGTTTATCTAGAGAGCATATTGATTGACAGTTTATGAGAGCACATTTATAAGTATGTAGTCAATTGGTTGCTATATCAACAATCGTATTTTTGTAGTACAATTTTAAGTTCTTGATCTGAAAGTCTTGTCTATCCTTTCCCTCAACTGTGACCATATGGTAACGCTTTGCCAAAACATTTTTTTCCAATTGACGATCTGCAGAAGATAAGAGCTTTTTGATGTATACCGGATGTTTATAATTCTGTAAATAATGATTGCGGGCAAAACAGTTTTTCATAAAATAAGAATTTGATGTTGTAACAAGAATAGGACGACAACGTCTTTGACTAGAAGGAATATTATCGTTTTGTTGTTTCGAAATCTTGCCAAGCCGCCGGATACTCAAGATATTTCCACCAGCTTGGAGGCCCATATGTTGAACTAAGTCACAAAGTTTCCAAAAAAAGGGGCAATTGGTCATTGTGTTTTTCAGAAATATGCGACAGAGTAAAGTTTCTTGTTAGCTGTTTATTGAAGAAACATGGAAGGAACCAGATGTGAAAATGGGCAAATAATACTTGAGGAGGTTATCGATGAGAACTACGTTCCAAATGAAGATGGTTAGTCGAAACATTTTCTGTACCGATCAATCAACGTTATGCACTCAATTCTTTTTAATCGGCGATCGCTTTGCTTTTAGAAATCTATGAATACGCTCAAGATATCCTTGAGATAGATCCAGAGAACGAGCCAGAACTTCTATGGATAGCCAAGGAGGGTTTAAGAGCAACACTACCTAAGCAATGGAAACCATGTCAAGATCTCAATGGTGACTTGTACTACTTCAACTTCACAACTGGAGAAAGTAGCTGGGATCATCCGTGCGATGAATACTACAGGTAATGCGGTGATGTCACTCTTACTCATCGGAGGAACATAGCAGCAAACGCGAAAATGAATTAACTAATTGAAATAAATTCAATTGGTATTGCCTTAATTCGTAGACAAATAATTTGCTCCAAACGACTATTCTCGACTAATGAAAGAATAATAATGCAGGATTTATTATATTATTATTAATAGCCGCCGTCAGCCTCTCAAACGGCTATTATTTAGGCGCTCTCCGTTTTTATTACAATTCTATTCGAATTTGAATTGCATTGGGGCGCTGTCTTTTTTTAAAGATCTGTTCACACATTTTCATGATTTTTGAAGTCAATTTGGAGGAGTGATTTTGGTCACGCCGAAAGAGGAAGTGGAGCGAAAGAGCGAGTGATTTTCCGGCGTGATTTTTTTTCACTCTAATTTTAAAGTGGATTGAGAAAACGGCGTTTGAACAAAAATTCGGTTTCTAGCTGGTGATTTTTGTTCTCATGCGGCAATTTCACTTTGATTTTTACTGTTTTTCAATTTTTTGGATTGGATTTTTTCTAAATGTTTTTCCCAATCCATTCATAGTTCTTTCTAGTCCTAGCTTTTTGTTTGAACCGCATTTCCATTTCTCGCTAGTTGTTTGTTGTTCACATGCAGCATTTTGATTTTGATTTTCTGTTTTTTAAATTTTTCTGATTTTTTTTAACAATGATTTTCCCTTTTCACTCATAGTCCGTTCTAGGTCCAAATTTTTGTTTACTCAATGAAAATTCTTTGAATTGTACGTCAGAAGTTGTCCTGCTATGTTTTTTTGTTTGCTTTGCCTTTTGATCACGTTTTTCGTTTTAGATAAGTCACGATTTTCACGTTTGACTTCTGACTTACTTCTCTCACCATCTCAACTGAATGGATTTTAAATTCTTTCTTGGATTGAGTTACGCAATATAGTGAATACTGTCAGAGTCAAAAGAGCAAAATCAAAAGAGTCGAGATAAACCGATAAATCCCGGTCATTGAGAATTAGGTTATCAAAGTTCATTAGATTGTTTGCTAGCTGATATTGGTATTAAGCTTATTAGTTTTCAGTTTAGAAGCTGAATTAATTATAGTTTTAGAATCTAACTGAAACTGCACGCCAAATTAGAACACTTTGTGAAAAAAAATTCAGTCAATTTGTCTTCTTTTCTTGTTTCAATCACGATGTGCATCAAGCGCTTCAACGGCGGCTATTTTCCGGCAATATGCAGGCTATGTTTATTATGGCTTCCGGAAAATGGGTTTCTCCCGATCGTTCCCGTTGTACCCCCTAAGCGTAGTTGAAATAGAATCTATATCACCTCCCCCAATAACCCCATAATTTTAATAAAAACCCCGAGATCTGATGAAATCACATTTTAGGAGCAAAATATATAATGGCCATCATCTACTTTGTAAGCTAGAGAGGGGGCCATCCCTTTTCTATTGGTTTTAGTAAAATTTTCAAGATTGTGTTCAGTCGATAAATAACAGTTCAATTTTATTAAAATATCTCTTTAAGTGACAATTAACTTGTATAACAACGGTGATTATCAATACAACATATTATGATTCTCATTTCGTCAATATTTTTCATTTTTTGACATAAAAATGATTGTTTTTTTCACCCAACTTTAGTCAGGTAAGAACAAAATGGCAGAACTCCATATCAATAAGGCTCCCGTTTGCCACAGGCATTTCAACGGATCATCAAAAAAGCAACAATCTAGACTTCTAATTCTGGACTCGTAATTGAATCTGGTCAAATTGCGCGAGCCGTATCGAGGCAGCCATATCATCAAGGCAGACCCCTTGTTTTTAATGTGGATCAAGCAATCTCGCCTCTGATTGGGCGAGTATATAAAATTTCAAACCTTCAACTAGGGAGCTCGTGCTATTAACATTGTTGCTGATCCCCGAATAGCCATTATTCACAAGGCTTGTATGAGTTTGCAGAAAGCTACAGACAACCCTGTGCCTGGAAAGACCAATTCGTTTTACGCAGCCACGACGAATTAACAGGTACATCAAATGCAGAAAGTTTCTCCGCTTTTCAAGCCGGGACAAAGATGTCTCCGGGGCGTGATTGGCTTTCTGAAATGAGGTTATTTTTTGCCACTACTGGAGTGCACTTTTAAATAGATTATTTTGTAGAGATTGAGAGAATTGCTTCCGGAGAATTTCTTAATTTTCAGCAATGAGAACCGAACTCTTCAATTGTCTTCTTACAGTTATCTCAAAGGATTTTTATACCCTATTTAGATTTCGATAATAAACTATTCGTTGATTCGGCGCAGGTTTTTACATCTACATATTTTTTCTAACCTTTGTTGTCTTCAGCATTGCGCTCTATAAAATAATTTCAAGTGGTAAAAATATCCATTGTAGCTTTTGTATAAAGCCTGCCTGAAGTTATGACCAGTATGTATTTGAAGGATAATTTATTTTAGAAAAAAACCTTTTCGCGTGCATTGTAAAATTCAAGTTTAAACCTAATGTTGTTTAAACATGAAATTCATCGATCGTCACAACTTTGAACGCGCTTTGGACGTCAAAATTGCGCTTTTAATATTTTAACCTGGTAGATCACTTTCATCATACAGAACCGGTAGTAGGGTGTGCAGGACTATTAAGCGATTTCGATACCACAGTATGGAATTTGTTTGAACATTTTTCAAATGGTCCCTTTTTCCGTCTTTGTTGTCATGCCTTAAATCCTATCCTAAGTTCCCATTATAGGCATTCAATTCCGTAGCAATTTAATATGATTTTCTGATCTGGAATACGGCACTCATTGGCTTATTCGATCGAGTGGTAAATTTTGCCTTCCAACTTGTACAACAATTACTCGAAACAAGATGGGCATTGCAGGACTACCCATCTGCTTGGCCTTTGATGTTAACCATGTAAGACTTCTTGCTGCTTTGTTCCATCTTATATTTACAAACCACTTTTTTGTTGGCTACTGCAGTGTTTTCTCTTTGATTTGATTGTTCTGCTTTGAAATGGTCTTCATAGCTACAACGTTGTTTGTCTTTCATGTTCTCTAGCAAACTACAGATGAAAAAGGAAACAGAAGAGGACCTACTGTACACTTGTTTGTTGTGCCTCACATTCGTATCCCACTTCGTTTGTTGTGGCTCATATTCGTACGCCAATTTGTAACATGGGGCAAAATTGTTTCGAAAGGATCACTACTGAATCGTTGAATAACCTATTAGTACTGGTTCATTAATAAAGATTTTTCAAGTATCCACAAAGAAGACTGAACAAAACTGGAACCTTTCGACACAAGTTGAAGTGTCGCTAATCTTTTTCTGCTGCTTCAGATAGAAGCAATTGTCAGAAAGCAATTTAATGCTATTAAAAACAAGAAATTTACAAGAAACGTCACTTAGAACGTCCCTGTTTATAACTTTATTTTGTCTGATGAATATTTTTGTTCTGTTAACACATTTTAGTACAGATTTTTTTTAACGGTAATATACATTAAATATATTGATATTTGCATTGGCATAAGATTCTGTAAAACATAGATCTCATGTTTCTTAACAAATGTAAATTTGTCGCTTTGGCGTATTTTTCTGGGTTCTTTTTAACACTGGTTTCATCACCCGCTCTGGTTTTAACTGAATTTGCGGTTTCACCCCGGTTATTTAATTTTTTTTCGTAATTTGCTTCAGATATCTTTCATACATGAATGATCTTAAAATGGATTTCATACGCTCAAGGCTTCGCTCAAAATTGTTTGATATTTTAGTTTGGTAAACATCGAGCTTATGGAACAATCAAACACTTTTAACGAAGTTATCTGCTTTAGAAACGAAGTGCTCAAGGAACGAGAGAAGCTTGCTAACAAAAAGGAAAAGAAGGGGAAGAAGAAAAACAAAGGCCAAGATAGAACATCAAAACCAGACTTAGAAGATGACGTTCCTGTAGCAAGACCAGCAGTGAAATCCCCAGCCTTTTCCAGAGCAGTTTTAGACAACGTCTTTCATGTAAACTGATTTTATTTTTGTCATAGGATTTTACATCGTGTCACGAGTTTTGGCATGTACTATACTAATGCTCAAAGTTTTGGTGCTAGAGCGACCGGAAATTTAAAACATGGTGAGTTTCAAACAGAACGAGAATCAGTATCTACGAGAAACAATTGAACACTAGTGTTCTCTCAGTACTGAGCAAAAAAACTAACTGCTGATTAGTAGCCACACAGTGATTATTGGCCTTCTCTTGGTTTTTACAATCCAAGAATTGGATTGTATTGATGTGCTACCTTTTTTACGATCTGTTCACACTTTTCTCGGCTTTTCACTTCAGTGAGAAGTCAAATTTGAGTGTGGTTTTAATCACACTGGAGAAGTAAAGGTAGCGAAAAAGCGAGTAGGTTTGAGGCGTGATTTTCTATTCAAAGTACCTAATTTTTTTTACTTCGATTTGACTTCTGTTTTCAGTGATTCTTCTCTTGACTACTATTAAAATGATACATATATGTTCTAATTGCGGCGATTTGCAATTGTTCGGATACTTCAACGGGAAACTAATGTTTTTTATGACTTTGCCTAGAATTGTTGTAATAAAATATTAGTGAATATCCGATTTTTGCGGTTTTTTGTCATTTTTTTCTTGTAACTTTTATTATTAGTAACCGGTCGCACTGGTTGCTAATGGAGCGTAAATGAACCTTATAAATGGTTGGAGTTCATGGCTAGTAGTTTACTGTTTGTTTTCAAAGTTTTTTATTGAATTTCCGAGTGTTGCCAGTAGTTGCTCTAATTTGCAAGTAATTTTCAAATATTTCGATTTTTTGCGATTAATTTTAGTTGCTTTGTCATTTAATATCATTAAGGACATTATTCATAGGTTGCTTTATCTCAATTAATTTTATTATTTCTTTTCAAAGATAATTTTTTCTGACTTTGACACTAATTGTTTTGATGAAACATCAAAATGAGACATTTTTCACATTGTTACTTTTTAGCCTTATTAATGACTGGCCCACCTGTTGCTAGGAATGCCTAAAATACTCGAATTAACCGTTTAAGTTCTTAGCTTTTGCTTTTTATTACTTCACTGTTCCTTTTCAAATGTTTTTAGTGAACCTTTGCGTTTTGCTGGTACTTAATGTACTTATTGCTGTCTTATCGCCTAATGTCATTAATGACGGATCTCATAGGCTGCCAATTTAAACTACGTAATTCGAAATAAGTGTTAGATTGTAGCTGTCGCTTTCTAATTTTGTGATTTTTAATTGTTTTTAATTTTTCACAAAGTTAGGTCGTATTTTTGTTTTATCATTTAGTCTCAATAAAGACAGGTTTCGTCAATTGCTCAGGAGGAATAAATTGTCCTGATTGTTCGCTTGAGTTCTGAAAAGTCGTTTTTCAGTCGTTTCTCATTATTTTTTAAATTTTCTTGTTTGGTTTTTCTCTTGTGATCTTATCGCTTTCTCTCAAAAATAACAGTCCTAATTTTGAAATGCTAAAAGATTATATTTGGCAACTAAGGCTTAATAATATTCGGTTGCTACGGATATTGGCATGTAGTTTTAAGGCTCTCTCATCTTGGCGCCAACGACAGATTCCGACGGTTGCCATTTTCTTTAGTTTTTGACCGTTTTGATTTGTTTATTGGTTTCGGCGAAATAGTTATTTTTTGTACTCATTCTAAGGATGTTTACAGTCAAGGTGCTGTTATTTTAACAGATTCTTAAAACACTAAATCTTAAAAATATATACTTTTTTGAATTTTGCGCATATAGGGTCAAGACTTTATTGTCTGTGTTTTTTTTTTTGTTATTTCGTCGTCAAGATTTGGTTACGACCATATGAAGTCACAACCTCTTCAAATCTGCTGTTTGTTCATTTGTTCATACAATTTCAACCGAATTATTTTTCACTCTTAGTGGAGCGAGTTTTTTTGTCCACTCGCATGATGAAGTTTTTGTTCACACGTGACTAACCTCTCTCTCCTGCCCCCCCCCCCCCCCCAACCTGGGTACCGCATGTGACCCACCTTGGCGTAGATACAGAAAAGTTGCCGTACCCCAAAATATAACATCTCCGCATTTAACAATACAATTTTTTGTCTGTTTCTTTGACTGTCTTTTTACATACACCTGGTTGGACATATAAGAAACAGAGGCAAAAAGGACAAAAAAATGTGTAAAATTTTAACAAAAATTGATTTGTGTTCTTTCAGGAACCCTCCGATACACATGCTCCTGACACCGACTTCTCTTTGGGAGGAACTCTTCACATGCAGATGGGCGATATTGGATATGAGGAGAGTGAGACCTCAGATCTGGGATTGGGTACAAATGAGGACCCTAAAGTGGGGTTGAATGATAAAGGCAGTTCATATCGGGATGCTTTGGTTAATGGAGAAACAGGTCAGGAATTCAAAGTTATATAACAGTGTGTTTGATATGCATCTTTTTAAATTCCTCTGGCAGATAGCTTCAATTAGGTTTAGTAAATTATTGCCGTGTATTTATGCCAACCGTCCAAATTTTATTTTGGCGGCTAGGAAATTGTAGCAGCCCTACTTTTTAAAAGCAATTTTGGCTGATATATGTCCTTGCGGAGAGATACAAAAAGATATCGTTAGGAACCTTTTGAATAGTGAATGGATTGTTGATGAAAGTGTCCATTTTTTGAGTTCGTGACATTTTGTGGTTTAATGTTTCAAAATTTTTCAAGTTCCCTCCGTTTTGGTATTTCAAAATGCTTTTAAAGCGGATACTTTAAATTTGATATATGTAAAATCTACGACAATTTTTTTTAGATATCTAATAGATGCATTAAATCATGTTACAGGAACCTCTAAAGTTAAAAAACCGAACAGGCGAATGCTAAATTTAACTTAAAAACGTTTATGCAAATGGAGCGGAAAATTTGGAAATTAAAAAAAAAATTGGAAAAAAATCAGTGCTTTTGAAAATTAGATACTTGGTGTTTTGCTTGCATGAATTTAACGGTCAGAGTATTATTTGTATGTGGATTTTTCGATCGTTGAGTTAATGATTTGTATTTGAGAATAATGAGAGTCTAATTTGTCATATCACGTGTTCAGGAGTGCGAAATATAACAGTGAGTATGCCGAAGGGATCCGCAAATGGTGACTCAATTCGGACTCCAAGGACGCCTACTGGTCCCTTGCAATCAGGGGGAAAGCCTGTTCCCAGTCCCAGGTTTGTTCAAAAATTTTAGCGTCCCCACCTGGTTTGTTTGACTGCACTCCTAATATGAATAAAATTTGACCTCAAATTGCAGCAATTGTATGGGTCATTTTGATCTTCATTTTTGTATCGATTTTATTTTTCTGCATTAAAATTTGTTTTGTTAATAGTAAATTTCCTTGTGATTAATTGCTCTTGAACGAAGTTCATAGCAATTATTGTAAACGTGTCCGTCTTTTTACGACTCCAAGAG
>NW_027451149.1:0-15036 GCF_964194025.1 Convolutriloba macropyga | reverse complement strand
AGGATCTGAGGCTAAGCTGTGTTTTTTCGAGCCTTTGGCTCGGAGCAAGTTCAGTGGGCGCCCCGAGTAGCTCAACTCTTTCCCACTGAACAGCGCAACGCTCTGTCACTCGCTGGGATTTTTGCGTGTCGGTTCTAACCACGCGACTTGTGGACCTTTTTAGGCCTTTCTCATTCACAAGTCTATAGCTGGGCTTCTATAACCCAGCTTCTGAGATCTAGATAGCTGCAGTTCTGCTAGGCTGCTTTTGCTAACTAGTCTCCCTTTAAGCAGTCCCTTGCCATGACTGCTGAACTATGTATCCACACAAGTAGTTTTTGAGCTCGATACATAATTCGAGATTGGTTGCCAAGCAATCTCTAGCGACAGAGCGTCATGCGCACTACAGACATGGCCTCTACCAGCAGCCATGCCCGAAGGAATCAATCACTGATCCTTCCGCAGGTTCCCCTACGGAAACCTTGTTACGACTTTTACTTCCTCTAGACAATTAAGCTCGATCCGCTTCATCCCGTTGCCGGAGACCGAAGTCCCAACAGTAGGAATTTGCAATTCTTGCTTAACTATCCAATCAGTAGTAGCGACGGGCGGTGTGTACAAAGGGCAGGGACGTAATCCCTATGAGTTGTTGACTCATAAGTACCAGGAATTCCTGGTTCACGTCTGCAAGTTACAACAGACGATCCCCTTGAAGCGCTGTACTTTTCTCTGATTGCCCAGTCCATTTCGGACCAAGGGCTGAGTACTCAATCTAAAAGTACACAGTGTAGCGCGCGTGCAGTCCAGAACATCTAAGGGCATCACAGACCTGTTATAGCCTCACTTCATCTGCGGTATTTAATTCCGCATAGTTCCTCTAAGAAGTGTTTGAATTCACATATAGTGAATTTCATTATTTAGATGGAGAAGATCTCGTTCGTTATCGGAATTAACCAGACAGATCACTCCACTAACTAAGAACGGCCATGCACCACCGCCCATATAATCATGAAAGATATTCAATCTGTCAATCCTTAAGATGTCTGGACCGGGTGAGTTTTCCCGTGTTGAGTCAAATTAAGCCGCAGGCTCCACTCCTGGTGGTGCCCTTCCGTCAATTCCTTTAAGTTTCGATTTTGCAACCATACTTCCCCCGGAACCAATAAACTTTGGTTTCCCGGTTAATCTCTTGCCAAGTCAAGATCGACTTTGACAAATTGTAGGTTGGTATAGTTTATGGTCAGAATTACGAGGGTATCTAATCCTCTTCAATACTCTGACTTTCGTTCTTGATTAATGAAAACATTCTTGGCAAATGCTTTCGCAGTAGTTTGTCTTGCCACGATCCAAGAATTTCACCTCTAACGTAGCAATACAAATGCCCCCGTCTGTTCCTTTCAATCATTACCGCACTCAGCCAACCGGCATCAATCGAGTAGCGGGTCATTCTCCATTATTCCATGCTTTATTATTCGATCCCAAAGGATGCTTTGAACACTCTAATTTTCTCAGGGTGAAAACACCGTTTCCACAGTTCGTCACATTTAAGTGCAAACTATTTCTTCGATGCGAAGGATGAGCGGAACGAGTCAACAGATTTAACTGAAGACCATGTTGCCGTTCTACTCAAACAGATCCAACTATGAGCTTTTTAAACGCAGCAACTATTGCATACGCTTGTAGAGGCTGGTATTACCGCGGCTGCTGGCACCAGACTTGCCCTCTACTCGTTCATCAATGGAGCTTTTAAGTCCATTCCATTCTGATTACAAACCATAAAGGTTCATATCATTATTTCTAGTCACTACCTCCTCGTGCGGAGAGTGGGTAATTTGCGTGCCTGCTGCCTTCCTTGGATGTGGTAGCCGTTTCTAAGGCTCCCTCTCCGGAATCGAACCCTGATTCCCCGTTACCCGTCACAACCATGGTAGTCCGTTACACTACCATCATAGGTTGATAGGTCAGAAATTCGGAAGTTCCGTCCCCAAGCCGAAGCTATCTGGGATCTTTCAGTTACTAGGACTCATCACGGGATGTGTCTGTACTTAGCAAATCACCCGGTGTAGTCTTGTAAAAGTCTCCGACAGTGTCGGACAATCAGCATGCATTAGCTGCAGGGTTACCGCAGTTATTCATTTAGCTTGCAAATCAACTAATAGATAGTAACTGATTTAATGAGCCATTCGCGGTTCCACTTTTTCAAGCTTCGCTTGCACATGCATGGCTTAGTCTTTCAGACAAGCATATGGCAACTGACAGGATCAATCAGTTTAATTGTACTTTGAACAATCTTTCGATTTGTTCGAATTTAGAAAGACATAGCCTTGCGGCCTCGTCAATCTTGCTTTGAGCTTTTTAAATCACGAAGAGTTTCAATGCATGCTTTGGCATGGCTACTAGTTACTACACAGTACTCTACACACTTAGAGTTACCCACGATTACACATTTCACATGCTGATGTTTCGGCTCGCGCGTACTAGAAACAGCATAATACTATGTGTACTGGTAGATAGCGCTCTGTGAGCATTTCCCATGAGCAGGTTTTGCCCTCCAA
Organism: Convolutriloba macropyga; assembly: GCF_964194025.1. Classification (NCBI taxonomy): domain Eukaryota; kingdom Metazoa; phylum Xenacoelomorpha; order Acoela; family Convolutidae; genus Convolutriloba; species Convolutriloba macropyga. The sequence goes on along the minus strand of NW_027451149.1, from coordinate 12,502 downwards.
ATCTCTGTTCTACTGTTACCAATACCGGCTAACAACTGTATCATACTAGGGAGAATTGACTCATGATTTAAAAACCAGATGTTCACATGTCGATGTTTCGGCTCTCGCCTACTAGAAACAACATAATACTAGTCTGTTAAAAATCTCAATCACGCCGCCTCTTCAGATACAGAAGTTTTACCTTTTATTGGTTAGAGAACAGCTTTCCAGCTGTCGACATGGTTACTAGTAACAACACCGTACTCAACACAAAAACTTTTCAACTTCACAACTTTCACATGCTGATGTTTCTGCTTTCGCATACTAGAAACAGCATAATACTTATTGTTTTGTCAAGTAATTTGTGTGTCTTTCCCATGTGAAGTTTCACCGGTCAACAATGTTTCCCTGACCAATTACGGCTACTAGTAGCTGTATAATACTAGGGAAAATGATTGAGGATTTAATATCAGATTTTCACATGTTGATGTTTCGGCTTTCGCCTACTAGAAACAACATAATACTAGTCTGCTAAGAAATCTCGCTCAAATTGCCTTTTCACATACAGAAGTTTCACCTTCTATTGGTTAGAGAACAGTTCTCAGCTGTCGACATGGTTACTAGTAACAACATCGTACTCAACACAAAAATTCTTCAACTTCACAACTTTCACATGCTGATGTTTCTGCTTTCGCGTACTAGAAACAGCATAATACTTATTGCTTTGTCAAGAAGTGTGTGTGTCTTTCCCATGCGAAAGTTTCACCGGTCAGCAATAATTGCCGTGTCCAATTAAGGTTACTCATAGCTGTATAATACTAGGGAAAATGATTGAGGATTTAATATCAGATTTTCACATGTTGATGTTTCGGCTTTCGCCTACTAGAAACAACATAATACTAGTCTGCTAATAAATCTCGCTCAAATTGCCTTTTCACATACAGAAGTTTCACCTCTTCTTGGTCACTGTACAGATGATGCTGTCTGTTCTTTATTTGGTTCTGCTTATTATAAGGAGGGGCATCACTCCTTCCTCCTTGGTTTGCATGCATTAAGCCTGCTTTGTGAAAAGCGTATCTTTCTAGCTTTTCTTCGCCTTACTCGAGTAGGACGATACAATCCAGACATTAGTCAGTCTTGGTGTAAAGTCACTGAGTATTATTCGGTTCTGCTTTATTCAGCAATATGCTGTATAATTGTTGTAATTTGCGAACATATTTGTTCTCAGTTCCGAACTACTAGCGACGACAGATTACCAGCGGTCATGAGCCATCAAGGTAGTTCTTTGGTGCATCAAGTAGAGAGGTGCCATCAAACAACACTTCCCTAATAATGCTACACACATAGAATTTGCTACAGTGCAGCTTTTTACTTTGCAAAATTTGCGCACAAATTTTGCATAGAATAAATGTTTTATCAAGATTTTTAGATCCCCTCCCTTGAGAGAACGTTACTCCTTTAAGTGAACACCCCGCGGCGTCCTGTTGTTATTGCTTATAACCATTTCGCAAGCCGGAGGCATAATGCACTACGCAAGCCGCTACTTTGGCACAGAGGCACCTAGTTTTACACCCGGGACTTCAGGTGGCCCAGTTTTACACCCAGTACAGCGGTGCCAGTTGGTAACCCGGTGGATCCTCGGAGACCAGACATGATCATAGATCAAACCCGATGTATGCTACTCCTGAACGTATAGTATCTCCACTGTGCAATGAAATTATCGTTCGTTTCGGGCCTTCCTATACGTTCAGCAGACAATCGCTAGGAATTCACCTCGTGACCCGTGGTGACCACACTGGATTTCAAGTTTATTGATTTGGACAGACCTGTCATTTATTTTGCTTTTCAGCTTCAGTTCTGCTCGATCTAGCTTGCCTAAGGCTTGATCTCGCTTTGCTCACCCCTGTAGGAGCCTCTACTAGTACCACTCGGAGTAATGGGGAATCCACCAGACCTAATCGATGAATGCCATCAAACAACAAACATCATACCCGGCTTCATCAGGCATATTTTATTACTTCCGAGAGGTACTTTAGTATCAGATCTTTCTCCATGCCTCTTATGAGGACCCGTCAGACCTTTCGGTTTATCGTTTAGCTTCAGTCCTGCTCGATCTAGCTTTCCCAAGGCTCGATCTAGCTCTATTCGCCCCACCAGAGGGCTCTCTAAGACACTTCGGTCTTAGTGTTAGCTCCGGTACAGCTCGGTCGTGCTTGCTGAAGGCCCGATCAAGCTTTAGTTAGCTTCTCGTACTTTCTCTTGGCCTCTCTAGGAGGACCAGACAGACCTCTCGGTCTATCGTTTAGCTTCAGTCCTGCTCGATCTAGCTTTCCCAAGGCTCGATCTAGATCTATTCGCCCTGCTAGAGGGCTCTCTAAGACCCCTCGGTCTTAGTGTTAGCTCCGGTACAGCTCGGTCGTGCTTGCTGAAGGCCTGATCAAGCTTTAGTTAGCTTCTCGTACTTTCTCTTGGCCTCTCTAGGAGGACCAGACAGACCTTTCGGTCTCTTGCTTAGCTTCAGTCCTGCTCGATCTAGCTTTCCCAAGGCTCGATCTAGCTCTATTCGCCCCGCTAGAGGGCTCTCTAAGACCCCTCGGTCTTAGTGTTAACTCCTGTAATGCCTAACCAAGCTTACTACAGGCCTTGGTCAGGTCTTTATCGGTCACCGATTAGTAACAGACCGATCATGGGGCCTTCCACCCTATCCGGGTTGAGGTCTTTAGTCCAGCCATATTTTGACAAGACACCTCCCCCTAATAATGCCCCACACATAGAAATACTGTCCATGCAGTATTTAACTTGTGTTTTTTCTAAAATTTGATTTTCACTTTTTGGAGGTTCATTTGCTCCTCTGACACTCTTTCAGCTTCAATCTTACTCGATCTAGCTTTCCCAAGGCTCGATCTAGCTCTATTCGCCCCACCAGAGGGCTCTCTAAGACACTTCGGTCTTAGTGTTAGCTCCGGTCTTGCTCAATCGTGCTTGCTGAAGGCGCGATCAAGCTTTAGTTAGCTTCTCGTACTTTCTCTTGGCCTCTCTAGGAGGACCAGACAGACCTCTCGGTCTATCGTTTAGCTTCAGTCCTGCTCGATCTAGCTTTCCCAAGGCTCGATCTAGCTCTATTCGCCCCGCTAGAGGGCTCTCTAAGACCCCTCGGTCTTAGTGTTAGCTCCGGTACAGCTCGGTCGTGCTTGCTGAAGGCCCGATCAAGCTTTAGTTGGCTTCTCGTACTTTCTCTTGGCCTCTCTAGGAGGACCAGACAGACCTCTCGGTCTCTTGCTTAGCTTCAGTCCTGCTCGATCTAGCTTGCCCAAGGCTTGATCAAGCTCTATTCGCCCCGCTAGAGGGCTCTCTAAGACCCCTCGGTCTTAGTGTTAGCTCCGGTACAGCTCGGTCGTGCTTGCTGAAGGCCCGATCAAGCTTTAGTTAGCTTCTCGTTTTTTCTCTTGGCCTCTCTAGGAGGACCAGACAGACCTCTCGGTCTATCGTTTAGCTTCAGTCCTGCTCGATCTAGCTTTCCCAAGGCTCGATCTAGCTCTATTCGCCCCGCTAGAGGGCTCTCTAAGACCCCTCGGTCTTAGTGTTAGCTCCGGTACAGCTCGGTCGTGCTTGCTGAAGGCCCGATCAAGCTTTAGTTGGCTTCTCGTACTTTCTCTTGTCCTCTCTAGGAGGACCAGACAGACCTCTCGGTCTATCCTTTAGCTTCAGTCCTGCTCGATCTAGCTTTCCCAAGGCTCGATCTAGCTCTATTCGCCCCGCTAGAGGGCTCTCTAAGACCCCTCGGTCTTAGTGTTATCTCCTGTAATGCCTAACCAAGCTTACTACAGGCCTTGGTCAGGTCTTTATCGGTCACCGATTAGTAACAGACCGATCATAGGGCCTTCCACCCTATCTGGGTTGAGGTCTTTAGTCCAGCCATATTTTGACAAGACACCTCCCCCTAATAATGCCCCACACATAGAATTACTGTTTATGCAGCTTTTCACTTGTGAAATTTTTAATTTTCGCAATTATTATAGAATAAGTGTTTGCGCAGCTTTTCATAGGTCGAGCTCTAGCTAGCTAGCTCAAGCTAGCTAGCTAGCTCAAGCTCAAGCTATCTAGCTCAAGCTCAAGCCAGCTAGCTCAAGCTCAAGCTAGCTAGCTAGCTCAAGCTCAAGCTAGCTAGCTAGCTCAAGCTCAAGCTAGCTAGCTCAAGCTCAAGCTAGCTAGCTCAAGCTCAAGCTAGCTAGCTAGCTCAAGCTCAAGCTCAAGCTAGCTAGCTCAAGCTCAAGCTCAAGCTAGCTAGCTAGCTCAAGCTCAAGCTAGCTAGCTAGCTCAAGCTCAAGCTAGCTAGCTAGCTCAAGCTCAAGCTAGCTAGCTCAAGCTCAAGCTCAAGCTCAAGCTAGCTAGCTAGCTCAAGCTAGCTAGCTAGCTCAAGCTCAAGCTAGCTAGCTAGCTCAAGTTCAAGCTAGCTAGCTAGCTCAAGCTCAAGCTAGCTAGCTAGCTCAAGCTCAAGCTAGCTAGCTCAAGCTCAAGCTAGCTAGCTCAAGCTCAAGCTAGCTAGCTAGCTCAAGCTCAAGCTCAAGCTAGCTAGCTCAAGCTCAAGCTCAAGCTAGCTAGCTAGCTCAAGCTCAAGCTAGCTAGCTAGCTCAAGCTCAAGCTCAAGCTAGCTAGCTAGCTCAAGTTCAAGCTAGCTAGCTAGCTCAAGCTCAAGCTAGCTAGCTCAAGCTCAAGCTAGCTAGCTCAAGCTCAAGCCAGCTAGCTCAAGCTCAAGCTCAAGCTAGCTAGCTAGCTCAAGCACAAGCTAGCTAGCTAGCTCAATCTCAAGCTAGCTAGCTCAAGCTCAAGCTAGCTAGCTCAAGCTCAAGCTAGCTAGCTAGCTCAAGCTCAAGCTCAAGCTAGCTAGCTCAAGCTCAAGCTCAAGCTAGCTAGCTAGCTCAAGCTCAAGCTAGCTAGCTAGCTCAAGCTCAAGCTCAAGCTAGCTAGCTCAAGCTCAAGCTCAAGCTAGCTAGCTAGCTCAAGCTCAAGCTGGCTAGCTAGCTCAAGCTCAAGCTAGCTAGCTAGCTCAAGCTCAAGCTAGCTAGCTCAAGCTCAAGCTCAAGCTCAAGCTAGCTAGCTAGCTCAAGCTAGCTAGCTAGCTCAAGCTCAAGCTAGCTAGCTAGCTCAAGTTCAAGCTAGCTAGCTAGCTCAAGCTCAAGCTAGCTAGCTAGCTCAAGCTCAAGCTAGCTAGCTCAAGCTCAAGCTAGCTAGCTCAAGCTCAAGCTAGCTAGCTAGCTCAAGCTCAAGCTCAAGCTAGCTAGCTCAAGCTCAAGCTCAAGCTAGCTAGCTAGCTCAAGCTCAAGCTAGCTAGCTAGCTCAAGCTCAAGCTAGCTAGCTAGCTCAAGTTCAAGCTAGCTAGCTAGCTCAAGCTCAAGCTAGCTAGCTCAAGCTCAAGCTAGCTAGCTCAAACTCAAGCTAGCTAGCTAGCTCAAGTTCAAGCTAGCTAGCTAGCTCAAGCTCAAGCTAGCTAGCTAGCTCAAGCTCAAGCTAGCTAGCTCAAGCTCAAGCTAGCTAGCTCAAGCTCCAGCTAGCTAGCTAGCTCAAGCTCAAGCTCAAGCTAGCTAGCTCAAGCTCAAGCTCAAGCTAGCTAGCTAGCTCAAGCTCAAGCTAGCTAGCTAGCTCAAGCTCAAGCTAGCTAGCTAGCTCAAGTTCAAGCTAGCTAGCTAGCTCAAGCTCAAGCTAGCTAGCTCAAGCTCAAGCTAGCTAGCTCAAGCTCAAGCCAGCTAGCTCAAGCTCAAGCTCAAGCTAGCTAGCTAGCTCAAGCACAAGCTTGCTAGCTAGCTCAAGCTCAAGCTAGCTAGCTCAAGCTCAAGCTAGCTAGCTCAAGCTCAAGCTAGCTAGCTCAAGCTCAAGCTCAAGCTAGCTAGCTAGCTCAAGCACAAGCTTGCTAGCTAGCTCAAGCTCAAGCTAGCTAGCTCAAGCTCAAGCTAGCTAGCTCAAGCTCAAGCTAGCTAGCTAGCTCAAGCTCAAGCTCAAGCTAGCTAGCTCAAGCTCAAGCTCAAGCTAGCTAGCTGGCTCAAGCTCAAGCTAGCTAGCTAGCTCAAGCTCAAGCTAGCTAGCTAGCTCAAGCTCAAGCTAGCTAGCTCAAGCTCAAGCTCAAGCTAGCTAGCTAGCTCAAGCTAGCTAGCTAGCTCAAGCTCAAGCTAGCTAGCTAGCTCAAGTTCAAGCTAGCTAGCTAGCTCAAGCTCAAGCTAGCTAGCTAGCTCAAGCTCAAGCTAGCTAGCTCAAGCTCAAGCTAGCTAGCTCAAGCTCAAGCTAGCTAGCTAGCTCAAGCTCAAGCTCAAGCTAGCTAGCTCAAGCTCAAGCTCAAGCTAGCTAGCTAGCTCAAGCTCAAGCTAGCTAGCTAGCTCAAGCTCAAGCTAGCTAGCTAGCTCAAGTTCAAGCTAGCTAGCTAGCTCAAGCTCAAGCTAGCTAGCTCAAGCTCAAGCTAGCTAGCTCAAGCTCAAGCCAGCTAGCTCAAGCTCAAGCTCAAGCTAGCTAGCTAGCTCAAGCACAAGCTAGCTAGCTAGCTCAAGCTCAAGCTAGCTAGCTCAAGCTCAAGCTAGCTAGCTCAAGCTCAAGCTAGCTAGCTAGCTCAAGCTCAAGCTCAAGCTAGCTAGCTCAAGCTCAAGCTCAAGCTAGCTAGCTAGCTCAAGCTCAAGCTAGCTAGCTAGCTCAAGCTCAAGCTAGCTAGCTCAAGCTCAAGCTCAAGCTAGCTAGCTAGCTCAAGCTCAAGCTAGCTAGCTAGCTCAAGCTCAAGCTAGCTAGCTAGCTCAAGCTCAAGCTAGCTAGCTCAAGCTCAAGCTCAAGCTCAAGCTAGCTAGCTAGCTCAAGCTAGCTAGCTAGCTCAAGCTCAAGCTAGCTAGCTAGCTCAAGTTCAAGCTAGCTAGCTAGCTCAAGCTCAAGCTAGCTAGCTAGCTCAAGCTCAAGCTAGCTAGCTCAAGCTCAAGCTAGCTAGCTCAAGCTCAAGCTAGCTAGCTAGCTCAAGCTCAAGCTCAAGCTAGCTAGCTCAAGCTCAAGCTCAAGCTAGCTAGCTAGCTCAAGCTCAAGCTAGCTAGCTAGCTCAAGCTCAAGCTAGCTAGCTAGCTCAAGTTCAAGCTAGCTAGCTAGCTCAAGCTCAAGCTAGCTAGCTCAAGCTCAAGCTAGCTAGCTCAAACTCAAGCTAGCTAGCTAGCTCAAGTTCAAGCTAGCTAGCTAGCTCAAGCTCAAGCTAGCTAGCTAGCTCAAGCTCAAGCTAGCTAGCTCAAGCTCAAGCTAGCTAGCTCAAGCTCAAGCTAGCTAGCTAGCTCAAGCTCAAGCTCAAGCTAGCTAGCTCAAGCTCAAGCTCAAGCTAGCTAGCTAGCTCAAGCTCAAGCTAGCTAGCTAGCTCAAGCTCAAGCTAGCTAGCTAGCTCAAGTTCAAGCTAGCTAGCTAGCTCAAGCTCAAGCTAGCTAGCTCAAGCTCAAGCTAGCTAGCTCAAGCTCAAGCCAGCTAGCTCAAGCTCAAGCTCAAGCTAGCTAGCTAGCTCAAGCACAAGCTTGCTAGCTAGCTCAAGCTCAAGCTAGCTAGCTCAAGCTCAAGCTAGCTAGCTCAAGCTCAAGCTAGCTAGCTCAAGCTCAAGCTCAAGCTAGCTAGCTAGCTCAAGCACAAGCTTGCTAGCTAGCTCAAGCTCAAGCTAGCTAGCTCAAGCTCAAGCTAGCTAGCTCAAGCTCAAGCTAGCTAGCTAGCTCAAGCTCAAGCTCAAGCTAGCTAGCTCAAGCTCAAGCTCAAGCTAGCTAGCTAGCTCAAGCTCAAGCTAGCTAGCTAGCTCAAGCTCAAGCTAGCTAGCTAGCTCAAGCTCAAGCTAGCTAGCTCAAGCTCAAGCTCAAGCTAGCTAGCTAGCTCAAGCTAGCTAGCTAGCTCAAGCTCAAGCTAGCTAGCTAGCTCAAGTTCAAGCTAGCTAGCTAGCTCAAGCTCAAGCTAGCTAGCTAGCTCAAGCTCAAGCTATCTAGCTCAAGCTCAAGCTAGCTAGCTCAAGCTCAAGCTAGCTAGCTAGCTCAAGCTCAAGCTCAAGCTAGCTAGCTCAAGCTCAAGCTCAAGCTAGCTAGCTAGCTCAAGCTCAAGCTAGCTAGCTAGCTCAAGCTCAAGCTAGCTAGCTAGCTCAAGTTCAAGCTAGCTAGCTAGCTCAAGCTCAAGCTAGCTAGCTCAAGCTCAAGCTAGCTAGCTCAAGCTCAAGCCAGCTAGCTCAAGCTCAAGCTCAAGCTAGCTAGCTAGCTCAAGCTCAAGCTCAAGCTCAAGCTAGCTAGCTAGCTCAAGTTCAAGCTAGCTAGCTAGCTCAAGCTCAAGCTAGCTAGCTCAAGCTCAAGCTAGCTAGCTCAAGCTCAAGCCAGCTAGCTCAAGCTCAAGCTCAAGCTAGCTAGCTAGCTCAAGCTCAAGCTAGCTAGCTCAAGCTCAAGCTAGCTAGCTAGCTAGCTCAAGCTCAAGCTCAAGCTAGCTAGCTCAAGCTCAAGCTCAAGCTAGCTAGCTCAAGCTCAAGCTCAAGCTAGCTAGCTCAAGCTCAAGCTCAAGCTAGCTAGCTCAAGCCCAAGCTCAAGCTAGCTAGCTAGCTCAAGCTCAAGCTAGCTAGCTCAAGCTCAAGCTCAAGCTCAAGCTAGCTAGCTAGCTAGCTCAAGCTCAAGCTCAAGCTAGCTAGCTAGCTCAAGCTCAAGCTAGCTAGCTCAAGCTCAAGCTAGCTAGCTAGCTCAAGTTCAAGCTAGCTAGCTAGCTCAAGCTCAAGCTAGCTAGCTAGCTCAAGCTCAAGCTAGCTAGCTCAAGCTCAAGCTAGCTAGCTCAAGCTCAAGCTAGCTAGCTAGCTCAAGCTCAAGCTCAAGCTAGCTAGCTCAAGCTCAAGCTCAAGCTAGCTAGCTAGCTCAAGCTCAAGCTAGCTAGCTAGCTCAAGCTCAAGCTAGCTAGCTAGCTCAAGTTCAAGCTAGCTAGCTAGCTCAAGCTCAAGCTAGCTAGCTCAAGCTCAAGCTAGCTAGCTCAAACTCAAGCTAGCTAGCTAGCTCAAGTTCAAGCTAGCTAGCTAGCTCAAGCTCAAGCTAGCTAGCTAGCTCAAGCTCAAGCTAGCTAGCTCAAGCTCAAGCTAGCTAGCTCAAGCTCAAGCTAGCTAGCTAGCTCAAGCTCAAGCTCAAGCTAGCTAGCTCAAGCTCAAGCTCAAGCTAGCTAGCTAGCTCAAGCTCAAGCTAGCTAGCTAGCTCAAGCTCAAGCTAGCTAGCTAGCTCAAGTTCAAGCTAGCTAGCTAGGTCAAGCTCAAGCTAGCTAGCTCAAGCTCAAGCTAGCTAGCTCAAGCTCAAGCCAGCTAGCTCAAGCTCAAGCTCAAGCTAGCTAGCTAGCTCAAGCACAAGCTTGCTAGCTAGCTCAAGCTCAAGCTAGCTAGCTCAAGCTCAAGCTAGCTAGCTCAAGCTCAAGCTAGCTAGCTCAAGCTCAAGCTCAAGCTAGCTAGCTAGCTCAAGCACAAGCTTGCTAGCTAGCTCAAGCTCAAGCTAGCTAGCTCAAGCTCAAGCTAGCTAGCTCAAGCTCAAGCTAGCTAGCTAGCTCAAGCTCAAGCTCAAGCTAGCTAGCTCAAGCTCAAGCTCAAGCTAGCTAGCTAGCTCAAGCTCAAGCTAGCTAGCTAGCTCAAGCTCAAGCTAGCTAGCTAGCTCAAGCTCAAGCTAGCTAGCTCAAGCTCAAGCTCAAGCTAGCTAGCTAGCTCAAGCTAGCTAGCTAGCTCAAGCTCAAGCTAGCTAGCTAGCTCAAGTTCAAGCTAGCTAGCTAGCTCAAGCTCAAGCTAGCTAGCTAGCTCAAGCTCAAGCTAGCTAGCTCAAGCTCAAGCTAGCTAGCTCAAGCTCAAGCTAGCTAGCTAGCTCAAGCTCAAGCTCAAGCTAGCTAGCTCAAGCTCAAGCTCAAGCTAGCTAGCTAGCTCAAGCTCAAGCTAGCTAGCTAGCTCAAGCTCAAGCTAGCTAGCTAGCTCAAGTTCAAGCTAGCTAGCTAGCTCAAGCTCAAGCTAGCTAGCTCAAGCTCAAGCTAGCTAGCTCAAGCTCAAGCCAGCTAGCTCAAGCTCAAGCTCAAGCTAGCTAGCTAGCTCAAGCTCAAGCTCAAGCTAGCTAGCTAGCTCAAGTTCAAGCTAGCTAGCTAGCTCAAGCTCAAGCTAGCTAGCTCAAGCTCAAGCTAGCTAGCTCAAGCTCAAGCCAGCTAGCTCAAGCTCAATCTCAAGCTAGCTAGCTAGCTCAAGCTCAAGCTAGCTAGCTCAAGCTCAAGCTAGCTAGCTAGCTAGCTCAAGCTCAAGCTCAAGCTAGCTAGCTCAAGCTCAAGCTCAAGCTAGCTAGCTCAAGCTCAAGCTCAAGCTAGCTAGCTCAAGCTCAAGCTCAAGCTAGCTAGCTCAAGCTCAAGCTCAAGCTAGCTAGCTAGCTCAAGCTCAAGCTAGCTAGCTCAAGCTCAAGCTCAAGCTCAAGCTAGCTAGCTAGCTAGCTCAAGCTCAAGCTCAAGCTAGCTAGCTAGCTCAAGCTCAAGCTAGCTAGCTCAAGCTCAAGCCAGCTAGCTCAAGCTCAAGCTCAAGCTAGCTAGCTAGCTCAAGCTCAAGCTAGCTAGCTCAAGCTCAAGCCAGCTAGCTCAAGCTCAAGCTCAAGCTCAAGCTAGCTAGCTAGCTCAAGCTCAAGCTAGATAGCTAGCTCAAGCTAGCTAGCTAGCTCAAGCTCAAGCTCAAGCTAGCTAGCTAGCTAGCTCAAGCTCAAGCTAGCTAGCTCAAGCTCAAGCCAGCTAGCTCAAGCTCAAGCTCAAGCTAGCTAGCTAGCTCAAGCTCAAGCTAGCTAGCTCAAGCTCAAGCTCAAGCGAGCTAGCTAGCTCAAGCTCAAGCTAGCTAGCTAGCTCAAGCTCAAGCTAGCTAACTCAAGCTAACTCAGCTAGCTCAAGCTAACTCAAGCTAGCTAAAGCTAACTCAAGCTAACTCAAGCTAACTCAAGCTAACTCAAGCTAGCTAAAGCTAACTCAAGCTAACTCAAGCTAACCCGAGCTAACTCAAGCTAGCTCAAGCTAACCCAAGCTAGCTAAAGCTAACTCAAGCTAACTCAAGCTAATTCAAGCTAACTCAAGCTAACTCAAGCTAACTCAAGCTAACTCAAGCTAGCTAAAGCTAACTCAAGCTAACTCAAGCTAACTCAAGCTAACCCGAGCTAACTCAAGCTAACTGAAGGTAGCTAAAGCTAGTTCAAGCTAACTCAAGCTAGCTAAAGCTAAGACAAGCTAACTCAAGCTAACTCAAGCTAACTCAAGCTAACTCAAGCTAACTCAAGCTAGTTCAAGCTAACTCAAGCTAACTCAAGCTAACTCAAGCTAGCTAAAGCTAACTCAAGCTAACTCAAGCTAACTCAAGCTAACCCGAGCTAACTCAAGCTAACTCAAGGTAGCTAAAGCTAGTTCAAGCTAACTCAAGCTAGCTAAAGCTAAGACAAGCTAACTCAAGCTAACTCAAGCTAACTCAAGCTAACTCAAGCTAACTCAAGCTAGTTCAAGCTAACTCAAGCTAGCTAAAGCTAACTCAAGCTAACTCAAGCTAACTCAAGCTAGCTCAAGCTAACTCAAGCTAGTTCAAGCTAACTCAAGCTAGCTAAAGCTAACTCAAGCTAACTCAAGCTAACTCAAGCTAACTCAAGCTAGCTAAAGCTAACTCAAGCTAACTCAAGCTAACCCGAGCTAACTCAAGCTAGCTCAAGCTAACCCAAGCTAGCTAAAGCTAACTCAAGCTAACTCAAGCTAATTCAAGCTAACTCAAGCTAACTCAAGCTAACTCAAGCTAACTCAAGCTAGCTAAAGCTAACTCAAGCTAACTCAAGCTAACTCAAGCTAACCCGAGCTAACTCAAGCTAACTCAAGGTAGCTAAAGCTAGTTCAAGCTAACTCAAGCTAGCTAAAGCTAAGACAAGCTAACTCAAGCTAACTCAAGCTAACTCAAGCTAACTCAAGCTAACTCAAGCTAACTCAAGCTAGCTAAAGCTAACTCAAGCTAACTCAAGCTAACTCAAGCTAACCCGAGCTAACTCAAGCTAACTCAAGGTAGCTAAAGCTAGTTCAAGCTAACTCAAGCTAGCTAAAGCTAAGACAAGCTAACTCAAGCTAACTCAAGCTAACTCAAGCTAACTCAAGCTAACTAAAGCTAGTTCAAGCTAACTCAAGCTAGCTAAAGCTAACTCAAGCTAACTCAAGCTAACTCAAGCTAGCTCAAGCTAACTCAAGCTAGTTCAAGCTAACTCAAGCTAGCTAAAGCTAACTCAAGCTAACTCAAGCTAACTCAAGCTAACTCAAGCTAGCTAAAGCTAACTCAAGCTAACTCAAGCTAACCCGAGCTAACTCAAGCTAGCTCAAGCTAACCCAAGCTAGCTAAAGCTAACTCAAGCTAACTCAAGCTAATTCAAGCTAACTCAAGCTAACTCAAGCTAACTCAAGCTAACTCAAGCTAGCTAAAGCTAACTCAAGCTAACTCAAGCTAACTCAAGCTAACCCGAGCTAACTCAAGCTAACTCAAGGTAGCTAAAGCTAGTTCAAGCTAACT
>NW_027451148.1:22500-28197 GCF_964194025.1 Convolutriloba macropyga | reverse complement strand
AATCCGAAATCTCTCCACTTCTAGAAGATTAGTTGTTTCTTCTGGTAGTAAAGGAGAATTTACAATAAAGTCAATATGCAAGATTGATTTTCTAATGAGAAAAATATGTTTCAATTAGGAACACTCAATTTTTAAACAAAACTTATCAAAAACACTTGTAGGGTTAATTTTTTTTCGACTAAGATACGACAAAAATGCTTTTTTCCTGGCGTTTTGGATTGAACTAGAGAGGAATGCTGATTGTGATTTGCACGAAAAAAGTAGCCTCATATGATGTCAACAACTGAGCATTTCTAATGAAATTTAAGAAACACCCACCTTGCATAATCACCGTCTCTTCTTGGTGCTTCACATTTAAAACAGGCAGCTTTAAATCAAATCAGCTGAGCTCACTTGCTGATTTGCATACCAAGTGGTACCCTAAATTAATGCAATAATTTTCATTACTCCGACCCATTTAACTGGCTTTATTTTTATAGTCAACTTTCGCCAATCAATTAATTTATTGTACGCTGTTGTGGGTTGTATAATTATAAAACTTGTCTAGCGTAGGATATCAAATTTAAAGTTTTTTTGAAATCCACTTTTTCAAGAACTTTCGGAGGTTTGAAATTTTATGAACGTTAGCCTGACTTCTGTTGTTTTATTCAATTTTTTCTTAAATTTTCATAAACTTCTCTCAACTTTGCTTTAAAATACAGTGAAAGTGTTAAAGACAGTATAATTGGTTTTACGTTTGAAGATAAATAAGAGTTGCTGAATTGTTTGAGCCGACTCGTTTGGCTGAAATTTAGACAAAGTTTTTAGACTTTTTCAATTGACCAGTAGTGCAGACTTAATAACTGCTGATATAACAATTTTTTACTTCTCATTTACTCTAACTCCAGTTCTTAAGAAATTGGTCTTCCGCTAATAAGGATCGACATTTATCAAAATTAATATTTTATTTTCATTACTTTCAAAGTTGTGTTTGCCAAAATATTTACTACGAAACTATTTGAAACAAATACAATTTGCAACAGCCTTGAAAGGCGAGTTTCAGGCTCATTGTTGATCTTTGCTACGAAAAGGTTTCGGATTGTATATTGGCGCCTTCGTTTTGAAAGTATATCTTATCGTTTTTTAATAGAAATTACAGACAATTCTAATTCCATTTACCACCAATCAAACTACTGGTAAATCATATTTACGTTTGATTTAATTTTATTGATTGAATGAACCTTATCTTTTCGGAGTAAGGCTCATGGTTTTCATAGATCCAAAAAAGTGTAGTCGTAAAATTTTTGTGAAGTTTTTTTTGCAAGAATTTGGTGTTGTTTGTGTAGTCTGCGTCTGTTTGTGCAGTCCAATTAAACAGTCTTCCAAAAAATGAGTTGGTAGTAAAACTATCTAATGCTTTCAGTGGATACTTGATGGTTTTTTGCTAGTATCATTCGATAATTTCAAAATTCATCATTGTTTTTCGATACGTTGTTTTTTTGTCAATTTAGTCTTTTCACTAAGATTTGAAGCATATAGATGTTTTGGTTGAAAAGTCGAATTTATAGGGCTTGCTTGTTTTAATTCTGGATTTTCACAATCCGAAAACTATTCCGCTTATAGGGGTGAGTTGACCGTCAAAATTTTTTTGCTTTGTTTGTTCTTTTTTATGTTAAGGAAAGACCAGTGCATAACTTCGAAACGAAGCTCAATTATTGGCAAATAGAAAACACATACAATCAAGAGCAAACGAACGTGTATTTTTTCCAGTAAAAGCTTATGGGTTTTTGTCTCTTCCGTTTTTTTGGTAATTTCAATTATAATATTGCAAATTTTTTGTTCTGCCTGTATTTGCTGCTTTTTAGTCAATCTCATCTTTGAAACGGCCAATTGTTTTCCTCAGCAGATAGATGTCAAAATGTTTAGGACTTTTAATTTGGAAATTTAGGATTATTTTGACACTTAAAAACCTGTATTTTATTAAAATTAATGGGTTTTGTGTTTTGCCACTTGTTACCATATTTCTGTCGGCCTTCAGCACAATCTCAGCAAACAAAGAGGTCACACAATTTTTTTTCAAAAAAACTAGAGTTTAGTCTCTATGGTGGTTTTATCTTTTAGATATTTATTTTTGACTTTAATGCAACGAGTTTTCAAAACGTTTTCCAATTTTTGATGTTTTTTTTTCTGTTGTGTCCCATTGTCACGTCAATGACACATTAATGAACAATCATGTATCAAATTGATGGCGTTGACCGAGAGCGCAGACGAAATTGATCCTTTTTAACGTTTTTGGTAATGCTCTATGGCTTTAATAATATTGCATTCTTAGTAAAACCTAATCGACTTTTTTGAGTTTTGCCTTTGTGTGTTTTATTTGTAGTTGTATGACATTCCAAATACTGATAGGTCTCAATGGCTTCCTACAAATGAAGCTAGTCTGGTTTTTCAGCGGGTAGCTTATGTTTTTTTTGACCTCGACAAAAATTGTTTTCAATAAGTCTGAAGATATTTTTAACTTTGCCTTTTTTTATTTTGTCTACTTGTTAGTTGTTCTTAATAAAGGCAGGTCCCATAGATTTTCTGACAAATATCAACTATTTTGTTAATTTTAGATTATATCTGGTATTTCGTCTTTGTTAATAGGTTTTACTTTAAGGAAAAAGATAGACATTCAATTTTGGTCATTTATTGCGTTTTGTTTTTGTTTGATTTTGTTGTTTGTCTTGTCTTTTAGTCATGTTAAGGGCAGGTACCGTCGGTCGTCTCATCAAACATCATTTATTTTGTTGTATGGTTTCAGTTTATAGAGATTTTTTGAATGGATACATCAAAATTTTTGAACAATATATGGATGAACACTTGAAAGTTTTCTATCTGTTTCTCATTTGATACACAATTAAATCAAAATTTTCGATGAGCCGGCTTGTAACATTGTTTGCAAACGTACTTTTCTGAGCCTTCTTGTTTCTGAAAATTTTGTGCGTGGACGCACACTATCGATCCTCTTTGTAACGTTTATCGGTAGTTTGCCATGTCCTGAGTTTGTGTTTTTTCTACGATTCCTAACCAAAATGCTCGCATTGCTTTCCATTTAGTAGAAAAATCTTGTAACACTCCAAACTTCGAGTTAATTTACGGCCAGTCTGAAATGTAGATGTTTGATTGTTACTCCAGTTGTTAAACTTTTGCGTGTTCAGGCGTTCTTTGTTTCAGATTACAAGCCAAACAAAATTTGATTTGATATGTTTTCCGTGCTAGATTTCCCCTGAGAAATAGGAAATTGGCCCAATAATTTTTAATGATGGTTTTTTTTTCGTTTCCAGTTTCCTTTATTTTTATTTCCTACCTGTTCTTTGTTATGTTTATTTTACTCCCTATTAAAATTTAGTGAATTTTTTAATTGTAATATTACCAATACTCCAGCCTAGTTATTGGCATTTTCATGATTTCCTACTGGTTTTTCAGTGCTATATATTCTTTGAGAAATTTTAAAATTAATTACATTTCATGAGAATAGACGTTTTAATCACTCATTTACGTTTCATTATATTTATCTTTAACCTGTCATCTATCTCATCTTGCTTTTCTTATCACAAAATATGTATCTTTTTCAAATAAACCGGTGCAAATGGAATTTGTGATATTTCGTGAGGCTGTTTCAAACGTTAAGTAATTGTATATAAACCCAGTCAAAGCCTCGACTTATGAAAAAACCATTCTCGATCGATATTAGGTATAAAACCATTGTAGCAATCCAAATATTTTTATATTACAATGTATCAACAATTTTATCGCAATTGATGTTTTTAAAAAATTTCATGTTCCTCATTTTTTTTCGAAAGTAGCAACGATGTAAGCAAAAAGTGAAAATTTGACTGAAGAAAAAACCGGGCTCGAAAAAGAAATCGGAACAGTCTGCGAAGATTGTCTGTGAGAACTAAACTTAAGGACCGGTCTTCTGGTTCCAGCAAAAGTCGAGGAAAAGTAACGCATTTGCTTAAAATTTAAACCAAACTTGAGGACCGGTCTTTTAGTTCCAGCCAAAGTCGAGGAAAAGTAATGAAGTTGCGTAAAGTTTAAACCGGTCCTTAAGTTTAATTCTCACTTAGAGTCTTCATTGTTCCAATTTCTTTTCCGCGGCCGGAGTTTTTCTTCAGTCAAATTTTCTTTTTTTTTGCTTATATCGTCGTGAAAAAAAAAATAACATTTTGTTGTCATTAGAGGCTACTTTTTAAAAAAAATGGGGGGACATGAAATCATTTCACAACTTCAATTGCGATAAAATCGTTGATACATTTTGATATAAAAATAATTGGATTATTTTAATTAGAACGCTATGAAAAATGAGGAAATCAAGAGGCACAAAAACAGGAATATTTTTACTTTTCACAGGCTCTCTGTCTTCCCTAATTCACAAATTTAAGTTTTTAAGTTCCCAAAATTTTTTGCTAGTTCAACAGTTTTTTTTTTATAACCAAGACAGAATAATGTCATTAGACGTGGAATGAAAAAACAATAAACAGAAGACACAGAAAAACTGTAAAAAGGAAATAGGGATAAAGTCATAGTTTCCTCTTTTTTGAACAACCAGACCAATATTTACAGAGCAGTAAACTGTGGCTACTTTTTAACGCTTTTTACTTGTCCAAAACTGATCCAAACATAGCAAGACAAGTCCTGACGTACAATTCAAAGAATTTACATTGACTAAACAAAAACTAGACAAAGGGGTGAATCCATTTCCCAAAAATCAGATAAAAAATAAGGAAAAAACTGAAAATCAATGACAAAATGCCGCATGTGAACAAAAAAATTACTAGCGAGAGTTGGAAATTTGGTTCATACAAAAACACACTAGGCCTAGAATGAACTTTGATTGGACTGGGAAAACCATTCACAGAAAAAAATCCGAACCAAGAAATTGAAGAAAAAACAGTACAAATTGAAGTGAAATTGCCGCATATGAACCAAAAACCAATAGCTAGAAAGCGAATTTTTGTTCAAACACCGTTTTTGCACTCTACTTTAAACTTAGAAATCGCAAAAAAATCACGCCTCAAAATCACTTGCTTTTTGCTCCATTTCCTGTTTCGGCGTGACCAAAATCACTACCCCAATTTGACTTCAAAAATCATGAAAATGTGTGAACAGATCTTAAAAAAACATAGCAGGACAAGTCCTGACGTACAATTCAAATAATTTTCATTAACTAAGCAAACAAACTACACCTAGAACAGATATGAGGTAATTGGCAAAACAATTTTTAAAAAAATCAGATAAAAAACAAATAAAAACAGAAAATCATTGTCAAAATTCCGCATGTGAGCAAAAAACCACTAGCGAGAAATTGAAATTTGGTTCTAACAACAAAAATAGGCCTAGGAAGAACTATGAATGGATTATAAAAAATATTTAGAAAAAAAAATCCGATCCAAAAAATCGAAGAAACTGTAAAAATCAAAGTGAAGTTGCCGCATGTGAACAAAAAACCACCAGCGAGAAAGCGAATTTTTGTTCAGGCACCGTTTTCTCACTCTGCTTTAAAATTAGAGCAAAAAAATTTCACGCCGCAAAACCACTCCTTTTTTCGCTCCATCCATTTACTGTATCGACGTGACAAAAATCACTACTCCAATTTGACTTCAAAATCATGAAAATGTGTGAACAGATCTTAAAATAAAAGGCAGCCCCCAATACAATTCTGATTCTTTAAAT
>NW_027451148.1:0-17500 GCF_964194025.1 Convolutriloba macropyga | reverse complement strand
TACAAATCCAAAAACCACCAACACCAACTTTGCAAACTGCAAAGAAGACTACTACAACTTCCACTTTCATACAGACACACACAACGCACATACACACACAAATACATACACACACCCACACACACACACTCCCGCACCACACACACAACACACACAAAAAACACACACATACATACACGCACACATACTCAAACTCACACACACACTCAGTCATACAGACACACAGCCACACACGCAAACCATACACACACCACACACACGCACATGCACAAACATAAATACACATACACACCATACACACACACTAACCTACACACACCCAAACCACACACCACACACACACACCACACCCACGCACCACACACACACAAACAAACACACACAAACACACACACACACACAAACACACAGGCACGCACGCACGCCCAATCACACAAACACACATGCACACACAAATGCACACACACACTCACACCGCACACACAACACACACACATACATTCATACGGACACCCACTCACACAAACACACACACACATATACGCAAACACACACACACACACACACTAACAAACACATACACACACACCACACATACACACACAAACACATACACACACCCACACACACACTACCGCACCACATACACAACACACACAAACATACACGCACACACACCCAAACACACGCATACAGCAACACATCCACACATCACACACACACACGACACAAATCACTCACTCATACAGACAAACACACCGCACACACACCACACACAACACACAAACGCACACACAAACATATACACACACCATACACACACACCACAGACACACACTCACATACACACAAACATACATACAATAACATACACACATCCAAACCACACACCACACACAATAACATACACACATCCAAACCACACACCACACACACACAAACACATACACACACATCCACACACACCACACACACATATGCAAACACACATACACACATACAGACACCACACACACACCACACTCACGCAATACACAAACAAACAAACACACACAAACACAGACACACATAAACACACACACGCACGCACGCACACTCACACAAACACACACACACACAAAAATACACACGCAAACACGCACACCGCACAAACAACACACACATACATTCATAAAGATAACCACCCACACACACACACACACACACACACACACACACACACACACACACACACACACATTCGCAAACAAACACACCACACATACACACAAAAACAAATACATACAGCCACACACACACTCCAGCACCACACACACACATCACACACACAACACACAAACATAAGAGCACACACTCCCAAACACCCACACTTACTCAGTCATACAGACACACAAACACACACACACACGCACGCACACAAACACACAAACCCACACACACACACACACACACACACACACACACACACACACTCACTAATACACAAACACGCACACACCACGCTTACACACACCACACACACAACCATACAGACACAAACAAACACATATAAACGCACACACACACACCCACCCACACAGACACACAAAAATACACACCTTCTCACACACAAACACACACACACAAATATACATACACACGCACACCACACTTACACACAGAGATACATTTATACAGACCCCACCCACACACACACACACGCGCACACACATACGCACACACACACACATAAACATACACGCACATACACCCAAACACACACTAATACAGAAACGGCCACACACAGGACACACATCACTCACTCATACACACCAACACACACAGACGTAAAACCAGGCATACTGGGCAGTCCAAATTGTTCTTGGCATCTGCTACTCCAGTAATCGAACACGGTTAAACATTGGCACCACTATTTATCAAGCAAGTGGAATTAGCCGAATCTGAGATAAGCTTGACCAATTGGTGCAGTATTTTCATATGAGGACGTTTTTGTTCCGACTCCTCTTGAGGGGGGACTATATACTCATATGGGTTTCTTTTTGTTCAGTCAATTTTGACCTATCGATATATTCATCGTAGAGTTGTGAGGGTTATCATTGAAATACTCGTCCAGCGTAGAATATGGAATTGAAAAAATTTTTGATTTTCGTTTTCTAGAGCGAGTTTAATTTTTTGTGAATAGTGAGAAAAATTTGCCTTGTTTTTATTCAAATTTTCCGGACATTTTGTATAAAATTTTGTCAGTTTTGCCAAAGACTGTTAAATTTGTTAACAACAGTGTTTCTGATTTGAATTTCAAAGACAAGAAAGTGTTGTTGACTACTTTATTGATCTTTTTGTCTAAAAATTTGGCTAAATATTTTAAAACACAGCCTTTTTCGTCAAAAAATTGCACGATATAGGCTACTTTGGCTCTGTTTGATCAATGTTGCCGGAAGTACACATCCAAAAACCACGAAAACCAACTTTGCAAACTTCAAAGAAGGCTACTACAACTTCCACTTTCATTGAGAGTGCTCTGGAATGTAGGTTTTGCCGTTTTTTGCTAGCTCTTCTCGATGATTATGAAAAACGCAGCCTTAATTTTTGACTTTTACTAACAAATTAGCGACATCTACTAGATTTGAAACAATTAAGTGTTTTTAATGGAAACGCAGCAAAAGCAAGACTAGATTTGGCCCAATCTCGGACTGTTGCAATCCAACAATAATTCGGATCGTAATCAGTCAGTCCTTTTCAAAAAAATCCGATCTATTTCATGTGAATTAGAGAACAGATCAATTCAACTCAAAGCTCTCTGGTGATGGATCCAATTTCTTAGGCAGTTTCGAATTATTGTATCTAATTTGTTACTCGAAAGATTAAGGTCGTTTTGATTTTGAAAACTATTTCAAATTAAAAAAACAATGGCTTTTCGAACTTTGCCTCTAGTTTTCTCTTAATTTGGTCAACTTGTATCTTATTGTCAACAAAGAAAGAATGTTTTTTCTTTCTACTGAATTAAAATTTAATCTCTATTGCGGTTTTGTGTGTTAAGTTATGGTTTTCTGTCTTGGATACAACCAGATCTTTCAAAACGCTTTTGATTTTTAGGCACTTGACAATTTATCACGCCTTTTCTTGTTTTCTTTCACATTATCAAATTGATGACAGTTCACATAACAAATTACTGGCAATCAAAAAAGGCACAATTGAACATATCAAAATCTTTAAAGGTACAGGTTATTGGTCTCAATGGCTTCGACAGGAATTTCTCGATGAATTTAAATTAACTTTTTTTATTAATGTCTCTAACTGTCGTTTTCATTTTGTTTTTTAGTCGTTTGAATTTTTCTGAAGAATTAAAGTTTAATGTGGCCTTTTATGGGAAACTAAATGAGCCTATGGTCTGATTTGAGTAGATAGCTGATGGTTTTCATGACTTTGAAAACGATTGTTTAAGAACAACTTTTTAATTTTGCATTTTTTCTTTTTTTTTGCGTGTTTGCTGTTTTCTTGTCTCGATTATTACAGATCACATAAGACATTATTGGCATCAAAAGCAGGCAAAAATGTACAAAATTTTAATTTTTTGAAGAATTTGTTATGACCTTACTGGCTTCGACACCGGATTTTTGCAAAAAAACTGTAAAACAATTTTTTGTTTTTGTCAATCATTGTGGCTTTTTTTCGTAAACGTAAGACATATTCTGAATATTTAAAGGTATCCACGGCTTCTTTCGGACAAATAAACAAACCTAATTAAGTTTTCCTTTTTGTAGCTAATTCTTAGTTGTACACCTTTTTCTTCTTTTTTGTCACCTTTTTACTCAATCGCATAAACGAGAGGTCAAATAAAACATTATTAGCATTCAAAGAAGAAGCAACTGAACATTTTTTGATGGGCAAAAGATGGCCTTACGTCTTCGATAGCGTCTTCTCATAAATTTCAGTTGGATTTTTGTTTGTTGTCTCCATGTGTTTTTCTCTTTGTAACCGCTTAAAAAATAGAATAGAGTCCTAATGCCAATCAATATAGGCATTGGTGAAAACAAAACATTTGGATGTTTTCAGTTGATATCTAATCGTTTTCATAACTTTGAATTTAATTATTTTTAAAAATATAAGCGACTTTTTTTACTTTGCTGTTTTTGTTCTTTTTTGTCAAATCGTTACCGAGCCTTATTACGGACTGGTGCCGTATCTTTCCTAGTTAAGTACAAGTCGTTTTGTTCAGTTTCTGTTTCTTCTGACGCTATCTTTACTTTGTTACTGAGTTTTTATTAAAAACTGACGTAAATTTTTGATGTAAGTAATGTTTGTTGTTGTTGTTTGATTTTGTTGTTCGTTTTGCCTCGCTTTCTTAGTAATGGCAGATCTCATCAATCTAATGCCAATTTTTTAGTCCGAAGAGGTATTTGCGTTGGAGGAGATATTTTTTTTCATACACCAATTCTTTGGAATAAACTTGACTTCTTGGGATTTTCCATCTGTTCCTCATTTGGTAGACAATTATTCCAAATATGTGGATGAAGGGGGTCGGAGCTTCATGTTTGAACGCACATTATCGAGCCTCCTCGTTGTTTTACTTATCAATTGAAAGAAAGTATCTGTAACAGCCCCAAGAGTTTTTAATAACGCAGGATTTAAGAAGAAGAGGTGTATCTGGATGGAATATTCAATTGTTTTTACTCTAAAACTTTAAATTGGATTTCACTTTCAAGAGATTTCCATCAATTTGACGCGATTCTACCCCTAAATCTGATAAAATTTGCGAGTTAGCCCGGGCCGAGGTTTTTTCCCAAAAGTGTAAGGAAGGTATAAACAAAAAATTTACAGCCCTATTTCTCCGCTTAATTAAGGGTGGAAGAGTGTAACTATAAGAATGTAATTTTAGAAAATAAATGTGGAAGGAGGTAATGAGGATCGATCCCCCATCTTCACCCTGTCGGGCATGTTACTTTCATTGTCTGCATTAATCATTGCGCCAACTGACACTAGGATCTGATGTGTCATTTGGGTTATATTGGTAATTGTGTAAGAGTGTAATTTTTTATCATGCCACCTTAAATTACACTCTTTGCAAAGAGTGTAAGAAGAGCGGAGAAAATAGTGTATATACAGCGTAATTTTTTAAAATTTCACCTACCCTCTTTTCCCCTTTAAATAGGAGTGGAATACGCATTACACCCTAATCCCCGCTAATTAGAGGCGGATTAGGGGTGAAACCTCGGCCCGGGAGAGTAATTTCGAGTGATATTCAAATGAATAAACTTTGTAATAATAGAACGTTTTAAAAATTGAACATACCTTTGTAGAAAACAGCAGTGAAGTCCTTTTTGTTAACTGAAAACCAATCATTGAAGTGAACAGAGCCGTTGTCTATTTGATAACACATACATTTTTGTGACCTCGAATTGTATTTGCCAACTGTGCTGTTGAAGTTTTCAAAGCAGTAACGACCACAGGAGCCAAAACTCATCCAATTCCAGGAAATGTAAGTCACACTTGAATGGTACGCGAAGATTTTTGGTGAGAAATCGCGGTTAATTTTGGCGACTCTGTACGAGATGAGCTCAAAATTTGGTACAAACGCGAAAATATTGAATATAAAAATGTAAAATCGTGTCATTACTTCAATTCTCAGTTTTGTCTTTCAAAACTCCTTAGCTTAGACAACAATTTCGGTTTCTGAAATTTTTTTATTATATTACAACGTGAATTTTGCAGTCAATAATTTACTTATCTTTACAAAAATTATTAATACTAATTCGAGTAATTAAAACTTAATTACGATGAATTCATTCAACTTTAAGAAGTATTCAACTTTTCAAAAGAAAGAAATAAGATGAATGAAACATTTGAAGACCATAAAAATTCGTGTATTAAGCGTGAAAATTTTCCTAGCACGTCAGCATAATTTAAATACGCATCGATTATTAGTGGAGTAATCAAATTTCAAAATCAAAGCAGGTGTAATATCTAAATTCATGCTGAATATGTTTAAAATTTTGTTGAAAAACCTAATGTCTAATGTTTCTTTTCATACGATACCGTCTAAACTAGATTCAGAAAAAAACCTAGCAACCAATCTAACCAATCTAAATTTACATATTTAAACAATGCTTTAAAACAAATGCCGTTAATGCTTACAGTTTTAAGTTTCAGATACGGTCCTAAATTTCATCTTCCGACTTTGTGCATCTATGATTAAAAAGGAAGCTTGCAATGTGCGTTCCCGCATAATGTTCGCGCATAATTCATATTAAATGGCCATATGAAAAAATGAAGAAGAGAAAGAAAAACTTGCAAAAAAGAACACACGGTACGCAATTGATTGAGAATTTAGTTCAAAAAAAGTTTGGTATGGTAAATCACTAAGAATGACAAACCACTAAATAGCAAATCACTAAAAATTTCAAAAAAATCAAACCACGTACTAAATTATAAAATGCCGTGGGGACAGTCAATGATACCTACCAGTACAAAGAAAAGGGAAAAAACAAACAACAGCAAAAAGACAACATAAACATTAATTAAGTTTAAACGCATTATCTGTTAAAGATTACACTAATGAAGAAAAACACTATTTAACAAGTTCAAAACAGTATCAGATAACACCTAAATTAAGCAGGTTAACTTTTACTTCACTATAAGGCAGATGGAAACTGTAGTTAATCAGGTTCGGTAAAAGCTCGACAAAAAAGAATAAAGGCGTAGTCATAGAAATCTCCAACTTTCAGCAAAAAAACTGATTAGTTTCTTTTGTGAATGCTTCAAAATCAAATGGGTTCAGTCTTTAATGAGACAATGAAAAACAAAGTTTGGCACTGGAGAATCATTGAGACCTGCCATTAGTGAGGAGGCATAAAAAGCTACAAAATTAATAGCAGAACCAGTCGAGAAAAACAAATGTTAATTGCAAACAATTTTTTTTCAAAAAAACTTATTAATAAAGTCAAAAGAACATCAGTTGAATCCAGAAGAAATCCTAACTAGCATGACATAAAGCATCAGATAAAATTCAAAATAACGTCAGAGAAAAACAAAAAATTGCATTTTTTGCAAAATGTAGGAAATATATTGGACCGGCCCTAATCAAACTAAGTATCAAGACAACAAAATACAAAGGTCAAAAGTTAAAAAATGTAATTTTTTAGATCGCTTATCTTCAAAGTAAAAATCAGTAGCTTTCAACTGAAAGTATTTTTAAAAAAATGTTTCCTATGACCTCCAAAGGAAGCCATTGAGATATGTCATTGTCCAGAATATCAGAAGATAAAACGGCTGTGAAAATTAATTTTATCTCTAGAAGGAATTTTTAACCTGTATTAGTGAGACTAAGCTACAATTTAACAGAGATAAGATAAAGAACGGCAATGTTCATAAAGTCACTAATTATTTTAAAGCAGCACAGATCAGAAAAACTCATATGCATCCGATTCTAGGGAAAATAACACACATTTGTGTGGTATGATTAAACTTTTGATGACAAATTGCGGCTAAATAGAACTGTACGCAACTATAGGCATAAACGAGATTAGTTAAATTTAGGTGCAAATGCAAAAAAATAGAAGATAAAATGGTAGTAACGCATCATTTTTTTCAAATACCAATTTCTGCCTATCAAAGACTTTTAAGGCAGAGAATAATTTAAGTTTTGTGAATAGTATACTGTGCATTTTGCAGTCATTAGATTAGAGCTGTTTAATGTGACCACTTGGATTGATTTTTTGTTTCCATTGTATCACTGATAATTCACTGGTAAACAGAGAACATGAGAAAAACTAGGACCACAAGTTTCAAAGGAAAGGATTTAAAACCTGATTTAGCTCTCTTTACTAAAATATTATTAATAATTTTGAGAAATAAAGACCTAATTGCGAGGAATTTTGTCAATCTTGAGGATTATTCAATTTGTTCAAAAGCAAATAAGATGATTGGGACATTTTTAAGATTCTTGTATTCAGTGTGAAACCCCTACTCGACATCTACATAGCGTGGAAACAGCGTCAGATAAAACCTAAATTAAGCAAATCAAATTGTGCTTCAGCTCACAGCTGATAGCAACTGTTGTTTATCAGACTCGGTAAAAATTGACTAAAGCAAGAATAGAAAGGGTTAAGGTCATGAAATTTATCAGGTATCAACAAAAATAATATGTACTCACTGATGTAACTCTTTATGATGCCGATGTTTTTCGGTCTTTAGTGAAACAATGAAAAACATGATGTCGTCTTTGAGAGCTTATCAGTGCCATTAATGAGAACAGATGCCGAAATGAACGACAAAATCAATTTGAAAGCACAAGCGTTAATTAAGACCGAAAATCAGCAACTTTTTTTACAAGGTTACAAGGAATGAATAACAAAGTCACACGACCACAAAAACGGCAGAATTTCCAGAAATCAAAACATTGTTTAATTTTCGGGAAAAAGGTTTGAACCCCCACTTTATTGCAAACAACTGAAAGCGTATCTGAAACTAGAAAAAGTTTCAAATAGGCATTTCTGTCGATACAGTTGTCGAAGATTCAATTAGTTCAGACAAAGAGACCAGATAAAGTGATATTTTGAAACGAAACATATAAAAAATAGGTACAAACCAACAAGATCGCCTGATCAGAAGGGAATAATTTAAACCTACAACAGTGCTCAACAAATGTCAAAAGATAGATTTTTTGCAATCTGTGTGTAGAAAATTCCAGGAAGCAGTATGGCTACCGTGCCATTATTGCAATGCCTGAATCTTGTTGGGAGGGGACGCTGAAATTTGTGCTCTAATGATATAAAATTTACGCTATCAAATTGAAATGATGACAATCTGATCCTGAGGAAAATTTGTGATAAATTTTTGTATAACCACCACAAATTAAAAAAAAAAACATAACATTGGACTGCTTCTTGTTTTTCACACAAAACAAATGAGTAAAATCTGCGGTGCGCACACAGAACTCTCACATAACCTTTGCTTAGGGAGCAACGGAACAAAAAATATTGTTGTATATTATGGTATTCACACATAGTAAAATTTTTCTTTGTCATGGAGGAAGTTATTTTTAATTTCTTCAATATTAACGTTTTTTGTCAATAGTTTTGTTATCTCTTTCTCAATTCAGTCGCTTATCTAGTTTTATCAATCGGATTCTCAAAAATATTGATCCTTTGATAAAGTTAAATTAATTCACGTAGCTATTTCATATTGTACTAATCCAAATTATCAACACCTTGGAAACAAACTAGCCTTGTGATTCCAAGAAAACTATTTTTTTTTCAACAATTCGGTTCTGACGAATCAATAGCATGAAATGAGTATATACCAAAAGACGCGTTCAACAGTTAAAGACCAGGACGTTCATTGGTTGGGATCAATCGATTCTGAGGAAGCCAAGGTTGGAGAACTTCACCTCGATGGAAACATTTGTTTATTTATAAGTAAAGCCGAAATTAGCGAAGCTTACAGAAAGAGCATCTCTGTAGGTACACTCCTGAAGATGAGGAGACAAGATACAGTGACACTTCAAAAAGAAACAATAAAGAAAGAGGTGGAGAATAGTACGTCACAACCTGAATTCCGGATCAAAAGCGAATAATAAAAGTTTACTTGTCTTTTGAAGGTTGTAGTATTAGAGCCGCTAAATTAAGAGCGGTTAATTAAACAACCCGGCGTATTAACCGCATACTTTAAAGCGTTAACTACTACTACTTTGAGCACCCGCCAAACAAGTTAACGCGCGTTTTGGCTAACAATATATTAACATTTGAGCCTTTAATTTCTAATTACTAAACGAGCCTCAACTTAGGCCTGGATTATTCAGGACCAAATTCAAACTGGAAATTGAACTAAATTTAAGTAGGCGCCGATAATACTGCTCACTTCCCCTGCATTTTGAGTGACATTTGCAACTCAGGGAAATTGCTAAGAACGATGCAGGTGGATCAGGGGAAAAGCAATAGTTCCCCCCACAGAAACCTCCCTTTCATCTGGTTTTTTAATAAGCAGAAGGGAAGATATCAGGCGCCGACGCAAGGATGAAACAGGCTCGAAAGCTCCCGCTTTTTAAATATTTTTTGAAGGAAAAAGCAATAAAAATTTCATGAGATGAACAGAGTTAATTCTCTCAATTTCTCGGCCAATAGGAAAATTAGGAAACCGTTTCACTATGAACGTAAACGTGGTTTTTCCGCCCCCTATCGGCCCGATGCTTCACCGAAATTTTTGAGAAAAAGAGGCAGGATAAAAATTAATATTGAAATCACAGAAAGCCGCGGACAACGGCTCTTTTCCTTGAACAGAAATTTTCATCTTCAAATATACACTGTTTAAACAGTAAAACAACTTGTACAATAACCAACAATTAATTAATAAATTTTTCTAAGTTTTTTCTAAACCGATTTAACAATTCTCCAACAATACAAGAAGGTTGATAACAATCGTCATTCAGCTCATCCCGATAATACTACAACGCAACTGGTAATTAGTAAGATGTACTTTTATATTATTCTTTTGTAATTTAATTCTTTCAGCGCCCAACTTAAAATTGAGACTTATAGCACTCGACAGGTCTTAGGCATATATTCTTGCCTTCGATTTGTCTTTTATCGGACTAGACTATCCTGCTTAAGACGGACTGCATATCTCGCGGTCTAGCAAGTTTTTCCAACCGGTCTAGTTTGATAAGGTATACAATTCCTGGAACCAAAGTGACAACAATTGCGTTTTTGAACTTGCCTCAGTGCTGTTCCGGAAGAGGGACACCAAAAATTTTCTCCAATGATCCAAACTGCAAAATTGACAAGATGACGTCCTGGGAAATTCAAAATAGTAATAACATGTAACATAACATTTAACCGTTAATTGTCGCAAAACAGCAAACTTGGAGAATCAGTTGAACAATTCAGCAGTGCGCTTAGAGAATAGTCACATAGTTTTGATTTGAGGAGCAAAGAATGTTTTAAGAAAGAGACCTTTGATAGGCAGAACATACAATTGAAAAATTTAATAACAAAAGTTTAATTTAAGCTTTGCTTTAAAATGAGTTGTGATATAGTATTCATTCAGAAAAACAGTTTAATGTTGGCATTCTATCTTTTGGCATTTTATATGGGTAAAAACGTTCCCGGTCGTTTTTGACTCTGTGTAGAGGGACGCCGAATGTTGCTACAGAAGCCCACACTTTAAAATTGTTAAGATGATGAAGCGGAATTTACGGAATTTTTTGGTGGAATCTTCGTAAATCACGTAGCATACCATTGAACTATTATATGTTTCTCACACAAAAACTATTAAAAGAAAACCAGTGCGCTCAGAGAACTCCTGAAATTCTGATTTAGTGTAAAACGAATATACAATATCTAGAAAAGTTAGAGATGTTTTTCTCGTCAATAAGTAAAATGGAGAAAAACAACAAGTGTTGCTACCAGAAGCCAATATTGCAAACATGCAGTGGAACTAGCAGTAAAAGTCAATAGGGGAAAACATAACCAAATGCTCTTAACTAGTAACTCGACTTCCAAACCAACTCAAAAGGCCATCTGTATATCACACGAACGCGAATATGCTCATTGTTCTGAGTACAATCGATCAAAACAATATCATAATCAAAATAGACAAAAAACAACATGGTGCTCTAACTGCGGATCGAATTCAAAACCTATGCTCCATAATTTATACCGAGCACACGGGCTATTTTTGACTATTTGGTTTGACTATTTGGTTTTAACTATTTTTTGGCTATTTTTGACGTTATTTTGGCTATTTTTGAGGTTTAATAGACGTGCCAAGTCTTGGCTGAGACTTCCTTTTAGACTTGCATATCTAGCTTGCATTTATACTTGCATTTATACTGACAAGTGTAAAAAGTGACATGATCATAGCTCTGAATCAGTCCTGATTTAAGACTTGCAATTTGACGTGCCCAGTACTGATGTTGACTTGCTGTTAGGTCCGGGAAGCCTTATAGCAATAATAGGGTTTCGCATTATTTTGCCGCCACCAAAAAGGAAATACTTTAAATGCAATAAGCCAAAAATCTGCAACGCTCATAACAATCGACTATACGTAACACAATCTGATAAATCACTAGATCAAATTGAATGTCACATGAAGGAACAGCGTTCAAAAATCTACAATGCCAACTACGATTCCAGTTACGATGATACGCAACACAATTGCATCGCTATTATAGATGTAGTCTACAAAAAAACACATTGGTTGGGCTGCTCAATTTTAACAATCGAAGTGCAAATGTAGACTCAAAAGTAAGGGTCGATTCGGGCAGCGTTTGCAAAATCATTATCAAATGGCAGACAAGGCGGGACAATCAGACCCCAGTTGCTGGTTTCATGGTACTCAATTACAGCACTTAGGGATGCATTCAACTGACCCAATAGGAAAGATCGGCTTGATCAAGACTTCCAAAGGCTGTAACGATTGAACAACCCTAAATGTGATAATTATTCTAAAAGATACAAAATTAAAAGATATCATTCTTTCATGTCATTAGAAACCACGTAAAAATTGTGTAGAGTCAAAGGAGGGGATACAGAGATAAGGTTTCGGAGGCTCAATATTTAACACAGGAAACCAAAAAGTACATTTCCTTGCATGTGCTAATGATCAAAAAAATCTCACTGCTAATTTCCGAAATAAGGAATGACCCAAGTGTTGTTGATTTTTCGGATCTCTTCTGCTAGCGCCCTGTTATGCTGCTGTTAATTTAGAACACCACAAATTTTAAGTTTTTGCCAATTGTGAGAACGATATTTGCACTTCATTGAAACAAGAGTGTCTAGGTAGATTGAAGGAATTATTAGAAAACTTTCCTGGAAATTAATTAAAAACCGATCCTTTATTGTAGCCGATCACACCAAAAATGATGTAACACAAAAATTTTTATTGATGCTTATGTTATTTGCAACAAATTTTTATTGCAATACGTAATACCTTCAAAACATAGCTGTGCTAGCTTTTAATGCATATTGTTCATATTGTTTTATGTATAAACTTACTAGCTTTAACAGTATGTTTAAACATGTACAAATGGGGGTGCCAAACGTAGCGGAGGGAGGGCGTGGGTGGGGTTGACGCTAGCAGAAAAGATCCAATTTTTCTTGAGGGAGACATGCATTTAGGTGGGGTACTCAAAGATATGGATCAAGCGAAATGTTTTATTAGCAAAGAGCTTGAAACTTTTCGCAAGAACAATAAAATCACCATTTTTGATGCCATAGATAACGCTCATAGATCATTTGGTTTTTTTAAATGTTCAAAAACACTATTAAAACCAGATCGAGATATTTAAACTTAACCAACAAATAACACTGTTTCTGATTTAAACGTTCACTAGCAGGCCCGCAAAAGTATAACAAGATCATTTGAAAAATAGAAGTTTTAAAATTCATTTTATTTCTACCACCTCGGGCTGGAACACATGCCCCTCGTTCAACAGACATAGGTATAACGTTACGTTACCGATGTGTTTGGTTTAGCATAATACCTCCAAGTCCCAGCAATTTTGTGTTCAATTTTTTTCGGCTTTGCTGACCCTTATAATTAGGGAGCGCTAAGACTTGTACAGATAACGAAATTCTACATGGTGTCGTTGTCTAACGCATGTAATGCGTTAGGCTGCATTTCTAAGGAGCGTAAAAAGAGAAGAAACAAGATATGGAGGGAGAGAAAACAGAAAAAAGAAAAGAAAGAAAGAAAAGATTGAGAAAAGAAAGAAACAAAAGGGCGAAACGAGACAGAAGACAAACAAAAGACAGAAAAAAGAAAAAAGGCAGCAAAACAGAACAGAATAAAAAAGAGAAAAGAAAGACAGAAAAGACAAAAGACAGAAAAGAAAGGAAGAGAAAGAGAGAAAAGAAGATAAAACGAGAGAAAAAATGACCGAAATAAAGACAAAATAGAGAGAAAAGATGGGTGGACGAAAGAAGAAAAAGTCAAAAGAGACAAATGAAACAGAGAAAGAAAAACAAACAAAAAAAAGAGCAAGAGAGAAAGGAGGGAAAAGAAAAAAAAGGACAGAGAAGAAAAAGAAAAGAAAGACAAACAAAAGAGAGAAAATAAATCGAGAAACGAAAGACAGAAAAGAGACAAAAGACAGAAAAGCAAGAAAAGAGAAAAGCAAGAGAGAAGTAAAAGAGAAAAACAGGAGAGAGAGAGAGAGAGAGAGAGAGAGAGAGAGAGAGAAAAGGCGAAAGGAGAGAAAAAAGAGAAAGAGGGAGCAGAAAGAAACAAATGAGAAAAGAACGGAAAAAAGAACAGAAAGGAAAGAGTTAAAAGACAGAGAGAAAAGAGACAGAATTGAAAGACAGGAAAGAGAAACGCAAGACAAAAGAAAAAGAAATCAAGAGAGAATAGGAAGACAGAAAAAACTCAAAAGAGCGGTAGAAAAAAGAAAAACAGAAAGGAAAGAGAAAAGAAACGACAGAGGAACGAAAGAGAAAACGATTGAAAACAAATAAAGGCAGGAAAAGAAAACAGAAAAAAGACAGACAAAATCAATAGAGAAAAGACAGAAATGAAATACAGAAAAGAAAAAGGAAAACGACAGATAGCAAAAAAGAGAAGAAAGCAGAAAGAACAGAGAGAAAAAGAGAACGAGAGGACAGAAAAGAAAAACAAAAAACTAAAAGAGGCAGAAAATACTATCAGAAAGAAATGAGAGAAAATAAAAACCAAAGACAGAAAAGACAGAGAAAAGCAAGAGAAAAAAACAGAAAAGTGAGCGACACAATAAAGAGAGAAGCTAAACAGGAACAAAAGAGAGAAAGGATGAGAAAAAAGGAAGAAAACATCAGAAAAGAGAAAACAAAGAGAAAAGAAAAGCAAAGAAAGAGTACAGTAAGACAGAAAAGAAATAGAAACGAAGGAAGGACAAGCTAAAGAGAGGAACGAAAAAGAGAAAAACGATTAAGAAACTAAAAGGAGAAAAGAAAGAAAAAAAAGAAAAGAAACGCAGACAAGTACAGAAAAAAAAACAGAAAAACAAAGCAGAACGACAGAAAAGAGCGAGAGAAAAGCAAAAGAAAAGGAGAGATAAAGAAAGGAAAAAGAAAGAAACGAAAGTGAAAGGAAAGATAAAAAGCAGAAGAGACAGAAAAAAAGAAATATAACCAAAAACAAATCAAATAAAGGAAAAAATAAAAAGAAAAAGAAGGAGCAAAGAAACAAAGAAACGGAAGAGAAAAGATCTTCCTTCGAAAGTAAACAAGAAAAATAGACCAAATTCTTCACAGCCTATTTTTTGAAAAAAAATTGGCAACAAAAGATTCAGTTAATTAAACTTCAGTTGTTCAAAACTTTTATGAGACTGAGATCAAGCAAAACTGAAAACAAAAGAAGCAGAAGATTGTTTAAAAATTGGTCACGCAAACATTCAGCGTAAAAAGTTCCGATTAAAAACATCCCCGGCTATCCAGTCATTGACCCTTATTGCATAAATTACTTTTCGGTCACTGACTTTTTGACAATGACAGCTTTTCGTTCATAGGCAGCTTTTCCAAAAATGAACCATTTTTAAATTCAGTATTCAGTCATTGAACTTTACGGCATAGGTAACTTTTCGGTCATTTACTTTTTGGCAAGATCAAGTTTTCAGTCATTGACCTTTTTCAAAATACATGCGAATCAAAACGCTTTGATGTTTATTTAAGAGGCCTTAAAACATGTGAAGATTAGGAGCTTAAACATTGTGGTATAGGTATTCGAATTATTTTTAATATGTAGGTTGATAGAAGACAGATAGTGACAGGAAAAAGGCATGGAGCACAAAAAATTGTGAAAAAGGAGGGAATTGGAGAAAGTGGAGACGGATGCGACGTTAATAGACAAAAATCCCGATAAATACGCGGCTCATCTGTTTCTTAGCTCAACTGCGCTTCTGCCTCTTAACTCACGGACCCCGGTTCGAATCCGACTGTTGCCAGTCGCTTTTTGCCGAAAAGCATGTTTATGGGCTGTTAAAACATGTAAAGATTAGGAGCTTAAACATGGTGCATTTTATGTCGAAACTAAATTAATATATAGATTACAAGCAATAATCTATCGATGTTGCGTCATCAAACCGCGTACCACAAATTTTGCGCTTTTCGAGGTTCGTCTTGGCTTTTAACTAAACATTCCTTCAAGCAAATTTCCTCGTAATGCAAATTTGTTAAAAAATATCTCCTTTGAAAAGTCTAACTGTGACTAATTGGACCTTTTTAAAAAAACGATGTTTTTTCAGTGGAAAGACTTCGAGTTAATCAAGTCTAGACGAAAACAGAGAGAAGCAACATCTTTGTGGGAAAAAGCAAGGAATAGAGCCCATGATGCAAAAACAATAGCGATTGTCACAATCCATTTCAACATCAATCATCTACTCAAAATATAATTCAATGCTAAAGAGAAAAAACAACTAGTAGTCAAAATATCCCAAAAAGTCAAAAAAAGAAAGCGCAACCTGGAAGAACCACTTGCAATATTAGTCAAGTTTGGTAGTAAAAACGCACTCTCCTCTAATTCAATGAAATGAGAGCATTGACTGCCTGAAGAAATGTTTTAAGAGAGCGACATTGCCACATTCAGCACAAAACCCGGAAGAAAAACGGCCTTTGGACATATGCAAATCTAGATCGGTGTTTTCTTTATCAATATCACATTCGCTGAAACTTAGTACGAAACTATTTGTATCTGAATAATGTAGTTTTAATTCCATGAGATTAGGTTAAGTACATCATAATAGAACTTATACAAACACAAATTACTCATTTCCAATATAGTAACACCGCGATATATAGGTGAGCCATATGCTATTGTTCTCATTGAATACTCAACTAATGCATAATTATCATATCTAATAAGATTCTTACTTGTTGGTTTACTGACTCTCTTCATAATCATTATTTCATCTTGTAAGAACTTGACAGCTTAATAGAAATTCTTTAGATTCATACAAGACCTTCTAAGTAGAGAATTATTCAAAAATTTCCATATATTCTTTAATCGTTCTCAGATTCAGTCATAACTTCAGCTCTTTTCTAAGTATTAATCAATACATAGTGTATATATATATATATATAAATATATATATATATATATATATATATATATATATATATACATATATATATATATATATATATATATATATGTATATATATAATATATATATATATATATAAATATATATATACAGATATATATATATATATATATATATATATATATACATACATATATATATATATGTAGACATATATATATATATATATATATATATATATTTATGTATATATATATATATATATATATATATATATTTATATGAATATATCCTGGTTTGAATCTTATAACTCTTTGCATCCTTGTAACTTTTACTGCTCTACTAGCATAGATTATTAGCATTCTATAATGAATTCCAAGTTCGGCCCTTATCATCTTGATTTAACACTTATTTGCCACTCTTAAAAGAACCTTTTTTTATCTTATGGTAACCTAACTTCTCGTCTTCTACTTTTCTTTTATAGGTCAG
>NW_027451147.1:0-39530 GCF_964194025.1 Convolutriloba macropyga | reverse complement strand
GGCACAAAGTCCAGTTTGGACATCTCAAAATTTACTTGTGAAAACCTAAGTAAGCCAATCAAAAACAAAAAATTAATTCACTGATAGCAAAAAATTTATCACTCAACAAAAATAGCACTCAAGGTAGAGCTTGCAAACAACCTTGACAAAGTTCAGTCATGCTCGAAATGTATCAGAATTTTGATTAGATATAACTCATCAAAGAGAAAATGTATGAATTTACCGGAAATCTTTTCAACAGCACAATGAATTGTGTTTTCTGTCTCTTCAACAGCGTATCCCAATGGTTCAAAACTATCAGCATACGACGAAAAACTGGTTCCCTCAAGGTCAATACTTATGACTTCTACAACTTCGTAAACTTTAACCAAGCAATTGACTGATCCATTATCATAAAAAGCCAAAATTTGTCCGACTGTATTCGGTGTTGTTTCAATTTCAACAAAACTATTTGCAGAACCCCTGGCACAGCATTTTGAGTCCAGCAAAAAAGCGTCACGATAACGGCAAAAATTCTTGCTGAACGAAATTGTTCTGATAGCTCTTGAGTAAAAATTGTTCTCAACAAGCCATGATCGTCTTTGATACGCTTCTCAGTTCCGACAAGATTGCGGATGAAGCTAATCAACTGCTAATTCTGATGCAGAAATCTCTCTTTTTCTGATGTATCTTTGCACTAACAATTTACACGTATTGACGGTTCCAGTAACAGGTTTGATGAGGTTTGCTGATTAGAACAGAAATGCTGACGTTGTCCAAAGCGGTCCAATAGTTTCACATTGCCAAGCCAAATGTCTTAGCCGATGAAAGTTAATAGACACAAAAGATCTACCTGGAAATTTGAAATGAATGTTTTTACAAAAGGCTTCGACCAGCATTCCACAGAAGCTTGAATTTCTGTTCGAGTCGTACAATGAGCGCACAGCAAAGACTAAATAACACGAATCAAGAAAAGTTGACGTGTCATTTAGGACTGGCCGAAATACAATTGATGCAAGATAGAGAAGGTAAGTTTTGAGCTCGTTTGCTTGAAGTGTTTGAGTTCGTGAAGTGATCGAAGACTGTGCTTAAAATCTGAGGGTAGTTTTAATGCTTTGGTGGCATTTTCTACCTCAACAGGATATCCACTTACTTCAAACAAAAATTCGAGCAAATCTTTGGCTACTCCTTTCAGCAGCTGGTGCATTGTGTCAGCAGGCGCAGATAAGGGAAGATCTGAAAGAACTTTGAAAATTTCAGGATACCCTTGAACGCCCTTGGTTTTAATTTCCGGATCTTTTTCCTTTTTCTTTCTCCTTTCCTCAACATCTCCTCTTTCAAAGTAGACAGCCTGCCTGTAGTGACGATCGGGATTTCTCATTTCTATTTCCTCATTGTGAGGATAAGAATGCGACCGAAATTGGTGTTTGCCTCTCATTTCGCATAAAGTGCAGCCGTAATACCCGTTGAAACGCTTCATTTGTAGCATATTATTTTGCAGACGAGATCGGCAATAAAAAGAATTGTTTCCAATTGTACAAAGTATGGAACAGATTCGTGAGACAATTCAAAAGTTTTATTAAGTTCATTTTTGTAATGTTGAAAAATGGAAGTCCAGGGCGCATCGCCCGTTCCATACCATAAACTACATAAAACAATATTTTCAAATTTCGACCGCAAAACAGGAGATAAATCTGCGAGAGCAACCCAGACTGGATATGCAGATTCGCTCGCAGAGTTTCGAACAATAGCACCGTCAGTATTCAAGATCAATCGCACTCTGAGATTGTTGCCTTTTACCAATCGCTTCACTTTGATGTCTTTTGTCGGGTCTCGTTTGTTACTGTATTGAAAGATGTTTTGAATGTTCCGGTTTACAATGCAACGTAGTTGATTAAAAAATCGGATGCAAATTAGTTCACCATTGTTGAATGCCTCGTGACGTTGAACATAACTCTTTGTTAGATCAGGAATCAGTTTTTTTGCGGCATAGGGCGTAGGAAAAAGCTTATTGGGGTTAGTTATATTTTCACGTTTTATCAGGTCGTATAGAACTTCATCGGGACAGCCGTAGTTTGTAAAAATGCTCAGAAGTGAAAGGAAAGAGTTATGAACAGTTACATCAGAACATTCACAAACTGATTCTCTCGAAAACTTCAACAAAGAAGTCTGGCTCGCTGCCTCTTCTGTCTCCTGAGCAGACAAAATGCTGTCTGAGCTGTTTCAACTTTCTTCGCTATCATCGCTGACATTGCCAAAATTTTCAACATTAGAAACGAAATTGCCGTCATCATCAGAAAGCAAACCTGAAGTTTCGCTTTCACTACTAGGTGTAGAACTCCTATGCATATCATCCCCCTCGAGACTGCTGTGTGCGAGAGAAATGTAGCTGTCAATGATGTCACATCCAAAATGTGGTCCTTTTTTCACTTTAGAAGGGGTTCTGTGTTTCGGAAACTTTTTCCGCTTACAACCTTTTCGCTCATTGCCAAAGGTGCCAAAAAGATGGGCGTCCGAAAATTTCTCATCAAAGCCTTCGTTCAATTCACTGGTTTGATTATTCGTTTCATCGGCAGTTGTTAGGGCAGAAAGTAATTTTTCCCCTGTGTTGACTAAAACACTTTTAATAACAGAGCCAATGATTTGTTCTGATTCCTGTTGAAGGTTGTCAGTGTCGAGAAAGCATTCGACGGATCTTTCTGCCGTATTTTCTATTTGCTCAGTGTACATCGGTAGCTCAGATTCCATACTGCAAACATCACAGTTGCATTCTCCAACACTGATGAAGAACGAATCACCATAATCAGCGGTTATTTCTTCATCAGGGTAGATTGTACGGGTAACCTGCAACCTTAAATTTCGATTTTTTAAGTACTGGCAGCTATATCCTTGGAAAAATCGCGTATTCGCCAAACATGAATGGTTCACAAATCTTACTACACCCAGTAGAACAACACCTTTGTCAGACGAGCTGCTTTTCATAATTGAGAGAGGCTTCAGTCGAAGTTTAAGTTCTGGGGGAATATCTTCTAATATTCCGACAACATCTCCCAGCGGTTCCAGTTTAGGCTTCAAAATTTTACCAGTGCGATTGTAGAGACCAAAGCCGCCAAATCTGTCCGGTTCTATTTTGTATCCACTAGAGTCTGCTTCACGGTAGACTTTTGATAATCCCTCTAAAGTTCTCTTTAAGGCTGGTTCAGAATGTATTCGACTTAAAAACGATGAGAAATCACTTTTTTCAAGCATCTTTATAGGTTGGCGTTGGCTTTCAAAAACCCGCAAAAAATTTGAGCTATTAAACGCATCAATGGTAATTAAATCTTCACAATTTGGCATTTTTCAACTGAAAGTAATTTTAAACTTGAGAATAACATAGGAGACAACCCATTCAGAAACAATTGTTTTGACATAACATAGCTTTTTACTTCAAATTTTAATTCCATTTCTGTTAAATCTTGCCATTGCTTTTAAAAATTTGCTGTATACTCTAAGCTATTGATAAAAAAGGTCAGAGCAATTTCACTTCTCTCAGAAAAAGTTAAAATAAACTGCAATTATAGCTCCGAAAATCTAAAAATTAAAAACTTTTATATAAGTAAAACCATCTAAACAATTCTAACAAAACAAGAAAAACCTGCACTCAGAGGATTAAAAAAATTAAAAGAGCGAAAACAGCAAAACCGTTCAGCACTTTATCTGACCGAATGTAACCATTCAATTTAGAATCAACAAATTATATGTAGCTCTTTTCATAAACACTACTAAGATGGCTGTCTTCTTAAATTCTATTGAGCAGTCGAACTTGACGCAG
Source organism: Convolutriloba macropyga (assembly GCF_964194025.1). Taxonomy (NCBI): domain Eukaryota; kingdom Metazoa; phylum Xenacoelomorpha; order Acoela; family Convolutidae; genus Convolutriloba; species Convolutriloba macropyga. The sequence continues at coordinate 35,737 of NW_027451147.1, read as the reverse complement.
CTGGCAGCAATGGCATTCCATTTTCATTTTCAGCGTCAATTGCAGTTTCTTGATCTCAAACGTGCTGATTATATGCCTCCTTTGCAGCTTAATAGGCCAAGACCGGAGTTGTAGGGTACTTCTGTTTTACAACACCTGAAAAAATGATATTGGATGCTGTTATCATTGGCTAAAATTCTGCTATTTCATGCAAATAAAATTAAGCTAGAAAATGAAATTATTTGCGTTTAAAAAACGTGCTCACTTTTAAATTTCTCCCCCAACTCTTTGGAAACAGGAGCTCGAACACTCTCTGAAACTCTCTGAGGCGAAATAATGCGATCTCTTTCCTCTGAAGAGAACAGTTTTATACCAAGACGACGACCAAAGTTGGCAACATCACTACCAGCAGTTAACTCCATCAAATTGAAACCATTGTGCAAAACTGGTGTTTTTGGAGAGTTCCATTCTGGGTGCTCGTCAACACTTTGAAAAGAAAATCTGGCGAAAGCCAATTCTTCCTTTATCTCTTGCCTCTGAAAAAAAAACAAAACTCTAAACAAAATTACGAAGGCAACTTAAATCGAAAAATTACTTAGATCACCTGTTCTTTTACGGATTGCAGTAAATTCCACTTTCGCCTGTTTTGCTTATCGCACTCTATTTCAAAAGCTGACAAAAGCGCTTGCATTCGTTTTTCATGCGTTTTCACAAAATCATTGAAAGCATTGCACCCAGAGCTCGAATCAGAATCCCCATTGGAAAAATCTGGCGTTAAGTGCGGACAAGGAGACAATTGAGCAGGCTCTAGTTCTTGGTTCTACAAACACATCACGTATTGAGTTCGAAACTAAAGAAAAAAATAAGCTGACAATTAAAGATAAAAGTCTAAGCTGAAAATTGACCTTTTGTGTTATTGGTGAGTTGTCCAGGTTCTCGGGTTGCTCTGTTGAGACAGCCTGGGGCCCCTGGTTGTTGACTTGCTGGCGTGTCACTGATGGTTGCATTGTTGACACCGTAGTCACTTCAATTGGTGACCCTCCAAAATTTTTCAGAGTCGTGCAAGAGGTCTTCGAACTACGGGAAAGAAAGTTTATGTCATCACAGACTTTTCGTTTTCGGTCAGTCTTTATATACGTTGCATTCAAACTCTCTGGATTTTTTTCCGTTTCTCAGTTGCTCTTGGTATTTTGCATAGACACTATTGACATACTTTGTGTGCCCCTTGAATAGCATTCGACAGGACACTGGTTCTGTCCCTTCTATGAGATCGATTCTTTTGTTTTACTCCAGTGTTGATCGCTGGATGAAATCTACTCCCTCTGGCCAGTAGTCGCTAGTAGGTGTAATCACAAAAATTTTGTGAGAATCAACAAAAAACCATATTTGCTCATTTTTCAGAAAAGACAGCTTGATTGAATTGTTGATTTCCACTTCGGAGTCTGACTCATTTCGCCTTTTGGTGGGATTTTGTCGAGTATTCGAAGCAGGACCTGATTCCGGACATGTTGTTGCAGCTACAGGTAACAATGCTGCTGCGACCTCTTCAAACGAATCATCAGATTCAAATAACGCATCAGTTTGCTGGCTCATTTGGGTAAGTCTTAGTTGTTTAGTCGGTTGTTTGATTTTTTCTTTGTTCACTTGCAAGTATCCATGTTTACTTCTGTTCGCCGATTTACCCATTGAATCTGAAAACCCATTGAATCTGAAAACTCACGATAATTTCCGCACAATAAAATCTAGCACACTCACGATAGACAGAACTTGATAAAAAACAATGGACCGTTAATTGAAGTGAATTATAGAAAATATCATTCAAATCAAGGTAAAAATCAAAGCTAGCGTATCACGAGGCTCATTCTGTGAATCAATCAAAACAAACTAAAAAAGAATTGCTCCAATTTTCAGTAACTAAAACTAGCTAGCACTTTAGGCTAAAAGTAGTGGTCATTTTCAACATCCGTCATCAACACCATCATTACCTGCTTTTGATTGGTTTTTTGCTCTTCTATTTTCTTTTTTCTTACCATAAAGTTTTTTTGGTTTCTTCCTGCCTGGTTTGCAGATTTCTTAGCTCTTTTGTGTGCTTCCGGGAATTTGACAGGTCCAAAGATTCTTTTAATTTGATCTGAAAGCAGAAAACTTAATAAAAAAAAAATCTTCTTGAGAAAGGATGATTAGTGAACTATACACAAACCCTTGAATTGAGCAACTTTTTGTGGTGTTGCCGCTTCGCGTTGCTCTTCATTGTCTTTTGTGGGAGAAATCATTGTATATACCAGTCCCTCTGAAGACCAAAGCTTCTTTCTTAACTTCTTCCCAGCGTCTTCGGGGTCTTTGACAAAACCGAGGTCAAACAAATCAACACCTTTGTAAAACCTAACTGCTTCAGTTTCTTTGTTTTGATCACTTGCGGTGTTTATGATCTGTTGAGTTTGCACATCTCCGCCCGAATTAGCCTCGCGACACTGCAAAATTACTTTTAAAAGTTAAGGTTTTACATTAGGAAAATGAAAAAAGAACATGGATGCACAAACCAGCTGTCGTAACGATTGGAGCTCTTCTTCAAGCTTTTTGTTCTAGTCACTCATAGATTTGGCATGAATTTCTATCAAGCTAGCAAACTTCTCCTCATCGGCCATGATCATTTTTCAGACTCCTTTGTGATGTTCGCAACACTAAAACCCAGTTAGGCTGGACACATTAAATTTCAATCAGTTTATTACATGAACTTACGGCTTTATCCGAACTTTTATTGCTTTTCGTTTCCTTTATCATCTGAAGAATATTTGAATCTACTGGATGTTTGAGCTTCAAATGTTTACTAGCAGTTCTTTCAGATTTAAAACTGGTTTGGCTGGCATGTTTTTGTGACCAATCTTTTCTGCTATCTGGTCTTCCGCTGTTCATGGCTTTTTCATTCACCCCAGAGCTGGGAACAGCAACAACGTCTCTATCAATTGATTTCAATCGTTGCAAAGACTTTTCAATTGGTCGCTTCTGATCAATCTCTTTTTGGTACTTGGCTGAAATCTCACACTCGGGACCTTTGTGAGTCAAATAGTATTTTGATCGTCCTTGTTCGAGATTCAAATTGACTTTCTGCGTTAAGGTGTACTTTGCAGGCCATCGATTATCCACAAGATAGAGAAATTGAACATCTCCAGCTTCATTTCGAAATAAATAGGCAAACAATCTGTTGAGTGGCATTGCTTCTAGAAATAAGTAAACGTTTGAAGAAACAGGTAAAGTTTTTTTCTGAACAAGCTATGCGCAAAAGTTGTGCTAGGCAAAATATATCAAAACCACTTTTTTTCTACAATCTAACTACTATAACTTCTTGACCCGATAAAAAAGACCTAATTTTGAAAATTACTTATTTGAAATAATAGCAAATTTCCGTATGAAATACTAACATTTTTTCTAGGCAAGCTATACCAAGAATTCTTTCTGTTTTCGACTCTAAGCACCCATGGGATACTCCATACCGGGTTTGGTTCACTTTGGACAACTCCTTGACCCGATGAAAATGACCTATTTTTAAAATTATTTATTCGAAATAATAGCAAATTTCCGATTGAAATACGAACTTTTTTTCTAGGCAAGCTATACCAAAAATTCTTTCTGTTTTAGACTCTAGGCACCATGGGATAGTCCATACCGGGTTTGGTTCACTTTGGACAACTCCTTGACCCGACGAAAGGTCTATATTTTTGAAAATAAAATAAGCGAATAATGAGCGAAAAAATCGATATTTCCCGTTGAAATACGAACTTTTTTTCTAGGCAAGCTAAACCAAAAATTCTTTCTGTTTAAGACTAGATACACATGGGATACTCCATACCAAATTTGGTTTAATTTGGACAAATCCTTGACCCGAAGAAATTTCTATATTTTTGAAAATAGAATAAGCGAAAAAGTCTATACCTCCGATTGAAATACGAACTTTTTTCTAGGCAAGCTATACCAAAAATTCTTTCTGTTTTAGACTAAAGATACACTTGGGATACTCCATACCAAATTTGGTTTAATTTGGACATCTCCTTGACCCGACGAAATTTCTATATTTTTGAAAATAGAATAAGCGAAAAAGTCTATATTTCCGATTGAAATATGAACATTTTTCTAGGCAAGCTATACCAAAGAATCTTTCTGTTTTAGACTCTAGGCACCCATGGGATACTCAATACCGGGTTTGGTTCACTTTGGACAACTCCTTGACCCGACGAAAGTTCTATTTTTTTGAAAATAAAATAAGCGAATAATAAGCGAAAAAATCGATATTTCCCGTTGAAATACGAACTTTTCTTCTAGGCAAGCTATACCAAAAATTCTTTCTGTTTAAGACTTTAGAGACACATGGGATACTCCATACCAAATTTGGTTTAATTTGGACCACTCCTTGACCCGACGAAATTTCTATATTTTTGAAAATAGAATAAGCGAAAAAGTCTATATTTCCGATTGAAATACGAACTCTTTTCTAGGCAAGCTATACCAAAAATTCTTTCTGTTTTAGACTTTAGATACACATGGGATACTCCATACCAAATTTGGTTTAATTTGGACAACTCCTTGACCCGACAAAATTTCTATACTTTTGAAAACAGAATAAGCGAAAAAGTCTATATTTCCGATTGAAATACGAACTTTTTTCTAGGCGAGCTATACCAAACATTCTTTCTGTTTTAGACTTTAGATACACTTGGGATACTCCATACCAAATTTGGTTTAATTTGGACATCTCCTTGACCCGACGAAATTTCTATATTTTTGAAAATAGAATAAGCGAAAAAGTTTATATTTCCGATTGAAATATGAACTTTTTTCTAGGCAAGCTATACCTAAGAATCTTTCTGTTTTAGACTCTAGGCACCTATGGGATACTCCATACCGGGTTTGGTTTACTTTGGACAACTCCTTGACCCGATGAAAAAGACCTATTTTTAAAATTATTTATTCGAAATAATTGCACATTTCCGTATGAAAAACTAACTTTTTTCTAGGCAAGCTATACCAAAAATTCTTTCTGTTTTAGTCTCTAGGCACCATGGGATACTCCATCCCGGGTTTGGTTCACTTTGGACAACTACTTGACCCGACGAAAGGTCTATATTTTTGAAAATAAAATAAGTGAATAATAAGCGAAAAAATCGATATTTCCCGTTGAAATACGAACTTTTTTTCTAGTCAAGCTATACCAAAAGTTCTTTCTGTTTAAGACTAGATACACATGGGATACTCCATACCAAATTTCGTTTAATTTGGACCACTCCTTGACCCGACGAAATTTCTATATTTTTGAAAATAGAATAAGCGAAAAAGTCTATATTTCCAATTGAAATACGAACTCTTTTCTAGGCAAGCTATACCAAAAATTCTTTCTGTTTTAGACTTTAGATACACATGGGATACTCCATACCAAATTTGGTTTAATTTGGACAACTCCTTGACCCGACAAAATTTCTATACTTTTGAAAACAGAATAAGCGAAAAAGTCTATATTTCCGATTGAAATACGAACTTTTTTTCTAGGCGAGCTATACCAAACATTCTTTCTGTTTTAGACTTTAGATACACATGGGATACTCCATACCAAATTTGGTTTAATTTGGACAACTCCTTGACCCGACGAAATTTCTATATTTTTGAAAATAGAAGAAGCGAAAAAGTCTATACTTCCGATTGAAATACGAACTTTTTTCTAGGCAAGCTATACCAAAAATTCTTTCTGTTTTAGACTATAGATACACTTGGGATACTCCATACCAAATTTGGTTTAATTTGGACATCTCCTTGACCCGACGAAATTTCTATATTTTTGAAAATAGAATAAGCGAAAAAGTCTATATTTCCGATTGAAATATGAACTTTTTTCTAGGCAAGCTATACCTAAGAATCTTTCTGTTTTAGACTCTAGGCACCTATGGGATACTCCATACCGGGTTTGGTTTACTTTGGACAACTCCTTGACCCGATGAAAAAGACCTATTTTTAAAATTATTTATTCGAAATAATTGCACATTTCCGTATGAAAAACTAACTTTTTTCTAGGCAAGCTATACCAAAAATTCTTTCTGTTTTAGTCTCTAGGCACCATGGGATACTCCATCCCGGGTTTGGTTCACTTTGGACAACTCCTTGACCCGACGAAAGGTCTATATTTTTGAAAATAAAATAAGTGAATAATAAGCGAAAAAATCGATATTTCCCGTTGAAATACGAACTCTTTTTCTAGTCAAGCTATACCAAAAGTTCTTTCTGTTTAAGACTAGATACACATGGGATACTCCATACCAATTTTGGTTTAATTTGGACAACTCCTTGACCCGACGAAATTTCTTTATTTTTGAAAATAGAATAAGCGAAAAAGTCTATATTTCCGATTGAAATACGAACTTTTTTCTAGGCAAGCTATACCAAAAGTTTTTTCTGTTTACGACTTTAGATACATATGGGATACTCCATACCAAATTTGGTTTAATTTGGACAACTCCTTGACCCGACAAAATTTCTATATTTTTGAAAACAGAATAAGCGAAAAAGTCTTTATTTCCGATTGAAATACGAACTTTTTTTCTAGGCGAGCTATACCAAACATTCTTTCTGTTTTAGACTTTAGATACACATGGGATACTCCATACCAAATTTGGTTTAATTTGGACAACTCCTTGACCCGACGAAATTTCTATATTTTTGAAAATAGAATAAGCGAAAAAGTCTATACTTCCGATTGAAATTCGAACTTTTTTCTAGGCAAGCTATACCAAAAATTCTTTCTGTTTTAGACTATAGATACACTTGGGATACTCCATTCCAAATTTGGTTTAATTTGGACATCTCCTTGACCCGACAAAATTTCTATATTTTTGAAAACAGAATAAGCGAAAAAGTCTTTATTTCCGATTGAAATACGAACTTTTTTCTAGGCGAGCTATACCAAACATTCTTTCTGTTTTAGACTTTAGATATACATGGGATACTCCATACCAAATTTGGTTTCATTTGGACATCTCCTTGACCCGACAAAATTTCTATATTTTTGAAAACAGAATAAGCGAAAAAGTCTATATTTCCGATTGAAATATGAACTTTTTTCTAGGCAAGCTATACCAAAGAATCCTTCTGTTTTAGACGCTAGGCACCTATGGGATACTCCATACCGGGTTTGGTTTACTTTGGACAATTCCTTGACCCGATGAAAAATACCTATTTTTAAAATTATTTATTCGAAATAATTGCACATTTCCGTATGAAAAACTAACTTTTTTCCTAGGCAAGCTATACCAAAAACTCTTTCTGTTTCAGACTCTAGGCACCCATGGGATACTCAATACCGGGTTTGGTTCACTTTGGACAACTCCTTGACCCGACGAAAGTACTATATTTTTAAAAATAAAGTAAGCGAATAATAAGCGAAAAAATCGATATTTCCCGTTGAAATACGATTTTTTTTCTAGGCAAGCTATACCAAAAATTCTTCCTGTTTAAGACTTTAGAGACACATGGGATACTCCATACCAAATTTGGTTTAATTTGGACGACTCCTTGACCCGACGAAATTTCTATATTTTTGAAAATAGAATAAGCGAAAAAGTCTATATTTCCAATTGAAATACGAACTTTTTTCTAGGCAAGCTATACCAAAGATTCTTTCTGTTTTAGACTTTAGATACACATGGAATACTCTATACCAAATTTGGTTTAATTTGGACAACTCCTTGACCCGACGAAATTTCTATATTTTTGAAAATAGAATAAGCGAAAAAGTCTATACTTCCGATTGAAATTCGAACTTTTTTCTAGGCAAACTATACCAAAAATTCTTTCTGTTTTAGACTATAGATACACTTGGGATACTCCATACCAAATTTGGTTTAATTTGGACATCTCCTTGACCCGACGAAATTTCTATATTTTTGAAAATAGAATAAGCGAAAAAGTTTATATTTCCGATTGAAATATGAACTTTTTTCTAGGCAAGCTATACCTAAGAATCTTTCTGTTTTAGACTCTAGGCACCTATGGGATACTCCATACCGGGTTTGGTTTACTTTGGACAACTCCTTGACCCGATGAAAAAGACCTATTTTTAAAATTATTTATTCGAAATAATTGCACATTTCCGTATGAAAAACTAACTTTTTTCTAGGCAAGCTATACCAAAAATTCTTTCTGTTTTAGTCTCTAGGCACCATGGGATACTCCATCCCGGGTTTGGTTCACTTTGGACAACTACTTGACCCGACGAAAGGTCTATATTTTTGAAAATAAAATAAGTGAATAATAAACGAAAAAATCGATATTTCCCGTTGAAATACGAACTTTTTTCTAGTCAAGCTATACCAAAAGTTCTTTCTGTTTAAGACTAGATACACATGGGATACTCCATACCAAATTTGGTTTAATTTGGACAACTCCTTGACCCGACAAAATTTCTATATTTTTGAAAACAGAATAAGCGAAAAAGTCTTTATTTCCGATTGAAATACGAACTTTTTTTCTAGGCGAGCTATACCAAACATTCTTTCTGTTTTAGACTTTAGATACACATGGGATACTCCATACCAAATTTGGTTTAATTTGGACAACTCCTTGACCCGACGAAATTTCTATATTTTTGAAAATAGAATAAGCGAAAAAGTCTATACTTCCGATTGAAATTCGAACTTTTTTCTAGGCAAGCTATACCAAAAATTCTTTCTGTTTTAGACTATAGATACACTTGGGATACTCCATTCCAAATTTGGTTTAATTTGGACATCTCCTTGACCCGACAAAATTTCTATATTTTTGAAAACAGAATAAGCGAAAAAGTCTTTATTTCCGATTGAAATACGAACTTTTTTCTAGGCGAGCTATACCAAACATTCTTTCTGTTTTAGACTTTAGATATACATGGGATACTCCATACCAAATTTGGTTTCATTTGGACATCTCCTTGACCCGACAAAATTTCTATATTTTTGAAAACAGAATAAGCGAAAAAGTCTATATTTCCGATTGAAATATGAACTTTTTTCTAGGCAAGCTATACCAAAGAATCCTTCTGTTTTAGACGCTAGGCACCTATGGGATACTCCATACCGGGTTTGGTTTACTTTGGACAATTCCTTGACCCGATGAAAAATACCTATTTTTAAAATTATTTATTCGAAATAATTGCACATTTCCGTATGAAAAACTAACTTTTTTCCTAGGCAAGCTATACCAAAAACTCTTTCTGTTTCAGACTCTAGGCACCCATGGGATACTCAATACCGGGTTTGGTTCACTTTGGACAACTCCTTGACCCGACGAAAGTACTATATTTTTAAAAATAAAGTAAGCGAATAATAAGCGAAAAAATCGATATTTCCCGTTGAAATACGATTTTTTTTCTAGGCAAGCTATACCAAAAATTCTTCCTGTTTAAGACTTTAGAGACACATGGGATACTCCATACCAAATTTGGTTTAATTTGGACGACTCCTTGACCCGACGAAATTTCTATATTTTTGAAAATAGAATAAGCGAAAAAGTCTATATTTCCAATTGAAATACGAACTTTTTTCTAGGCAAGCTATACCAAAGATTCTTTCTGTTTTAGACTTTAGATACACATGGAATACTCTATACCAAATTTGGTTTAATTTGGACAACTCCTTGACCCGACGAAATTTCTATATTTTTGAAAATAGAATAAGCGAAAAAGTCTATACTTCCGATTGAAATTCGAACTTTTTTCTAGGCAAGCTATACCAAAAATTCTTTCTGTTTTAGACTATAGATACACTTGGGATACTCCATACCAAATTTGGTTTAATTTGGACATCTCCTTGACCCGACGAAATTTCTATATTTTTGAAAATAGAATAAGCGAAAAAGTTTATATTTCCGATTGAAATATGAACTTTTTTCTAGGCAAGCTATACCTAAGAATCTTTCTGTTTTAGACTCTAGGCACCTATGGGATACTCCATACCGGGTTTGGTTTACTTTGGACAACTCCTTGACCCGATGAAAAAGACCTATTTTTAAAATTATTTATTCGAAATAATTGCACATTTCCGTATGAAAAACTAACTTTTTTCTAGGCAAGCTATACCAAAAATTCTTTCTGTTTTAGTCTCTAGGCACCATGGGATACTCCATCCCGGGTTTGGTTCACTTTGGACAACTACTTGACCCGACGAAAGGTCTATATTTTTGAAAATAAAATAAGTGAATAATAAACGAAAAAATCGATATTTCCCGTTGAAATACGAACTTTTTTCTAGTCAAGCTATACCAAAAGTTCTTTCTGTTTAAGACTAGATACACATGGGATACTCCATACCAAATTTCGTTTAATTTGGACCACTCCTTGACCCGACGAAATTTCTATATTTTTGAAAATAGAATAAGCGAAAAAGTCTATATTTCCGATTGAAATACGAACTCTTTTCTAGGCAAGCTATACCAAAAATTCTTTCTGTTTTAGACTTTAGATACACATGGGATACTCCATACCAAATTTGGTTTAATTTGGACAACTCCTTGACCCGACAAAATTTCTATACTTTTGAAAACAGAATAAGCGAAAAAGTCTATATTTCCGATTGAAATACGAACTTTTTTTCTAGGCGAGCTATACCAAACATTCTTTCTGTTTTAGACTTTAGATACACATGGGATACTCCATACCAAATTTGGTTTAATTTGGACAACTCCTTGACCCGACGAAATTTCTATATTTTTGAAAATAGAATAAGCGAAAAAGTCTATACTTCCGATTGAAATACGAACTTTTTTCTAGGCAAGCTATACCAAAAATTCTTTCTGTTTTAGACTATAGATACACTTGGGATACTCCATACCAAATTTGGTTTAATTTGGACATCTCCTTGACCCGACGAAATTTCTATATTTTTGAAAATAGAATAAGCGAAAAAGTCTATATTTCCGATTGAAATATGAACTTTTTTCTAGGCAAGCTATACCTAAGAATCTTTCTGTTTTAGACTCTAGGCACCTATGGGATACTCCATACCGGTTTTGGTTTACTTTGGACAACTCCTTGACCCGATGAAAAAGACCTATTTTTAAAATTATTTATTCGAAATAATTGCACATTTCCGTATGAAAAACTAACTTTTTTCTAGGCAAGCTATACCAAAAATTCTTTCTGTTTTAGTCTCTAGGCACCATGGGATACTCCATCCCGGGTTTGGTTCACTTTGGACAACTACTTGACCCGACGAAAGGTCTATATTTTTGAAAATAAAATAAGTGAATAATAAGCGAAAAAATCGATATTTCCCGTTGAAATACGAACTTTTTTTCTAGTCAAGCTATACCAAAAGTTCTTTCTGTTTAAGACTAGATACACATGGGATACTCCATACCAATTTTGGTTTAATTTGGACAACTCCTTGACCCGACGAAATTTCTTTATTTTTGAAAATAGAATAAGCGAAAAAGTCTATATTTCCGATTGATATACGAACTTTTTTCTAGGCAAGCTATACCAAAAGTTTTTTCTGTTTACGACTTTAGATACATATGGGATACTCCATACCAAATTTGGTTTAATTTGGACAACTCCTTGACCCGACAAAATTTCTATATTTTTGAAAACAGAATAAGCGAAAAAGTCTTTATTTCCGATTGAAATACGAACTTTTTTTTCTAGGCGAGCTATACCAAACATTCTTTCTGTTTTAGACTTTAGATACACATGGGATACTCCATACCAAATTTGGTTTAATTTGGACAACTCCTTGACCCGACGAAATTTCTATATTTTTGAAAATAGAATAAGCGAAAAAGTCTATACTTCCGATTGAAATTCGAACTTTTTTCTAGCAAGCTATACCAAAAATTCTTTCTGTTTTAGACTATAGATACACTTGGGATACTCCATTCCAAATTTGGTTTAATTTGGACATCTCCTTGACCCGACAAAATTTCTATATTTTTGAAAACAGAATAAGCGAAAAAGTCTTTATTTCCGATTGAAATACGAACTTTTTTTTCTAGGCGAGCTATACCAAACATTCTTTCTGTTTTAGACTTTAGATACACATGGGATACTCCATACCAAATTTGGTTTCATTTGGACATCTCCTTGACCCGACAAAATTTCTATATTTTTGAAAACAGAATAAGCGAAAAAGTCTATATTTCCGATTGAAATATGAACTTTTTTCTAGGCAAGCTATACCAAAGAATCTTTCTGTTTTAGACGCTAGGCACCTATGGGATACTCCATACCGGGTTTGGTTTACTTTGGACAATTCCTTGACCCGATGAAAAATACCTATTTTTAAAATTATTTATTCGAAATAATTGCACATTTCCGTATGAAAAACTAACTTTTTTCCTAGGCAAGCTATACCAAAAACTCTTTCTGTTTCAGACTCTAGGCGCCCATGGGATACTCAATACCGGGTTTGGTTCACTTTGGACAACTCCTTGACCCGACGAAAGTACTATATTTTTAAAAATAAAGTAAGCGAATAATAAGCGAAAAAATCGATATTTCCCGTTGAAATACGAACTTTTCTAGGCAAGCTATACCAAAAATTCTTTCTGTTTAAGACTTTAGAGACACATGGGATACTCCATACCAAATTTGGTTTAATTTGGACGACTCCTTGACCCGACGAAATTTCTATATTTTTGAAAATAGAATAAGCGAAAAAGTCTATATTTCCAATTGAAATACGAACTTTTTTCTAGGCAAGCTATACCAAAGATTCTTTCTGTTTTAGACTTTAGATACACATGGAATACTCTATACCAAATTTGGTTTAATTTGGACAACTCCTTGACCCGACGAAATTTCTATATTTTTGAAAATAGAATAAGCGAAAAAGTCTATACTTCCGATTGAAATTCGAACTTTTTTCTAGGCAAGCTATACCAAAAATTCTTTCTGTTTTAGACTATAGATACACTTGGGATACTCCATACCAAATTTGGTTTAATTTGGACATCTCCTTGACCCGACGAAATTTCTATATTTTTGAAAATAGAATAAGCGAAAAAGTCTATATTTCCGATTGAAATATGAACTTTTTTCTAGGCAAGCTATACCAAAGAATCTTTCTTTTTTAGACTCTAGGCACCTATGGGATACTCCATACCGGGTTTGGTTTACTTTGGACAATTCCTTGACCCGATGAAAAATACCTATTTTTAAAATTATTTATTCGAAATAATTGCACATTTCCGTATGAAAAACTAACTTTTTTCCTAGGCAAGCTATACCAAAAACTCTTTCTGTTTCAGACTCTAGGCGCCCATGGGATACTCAATACCGGGTTTGGTTCACTTTGGACAACTCCTTGACCCGACGAAAGTACTATATTTTTAAAAATAAAGTAAGCGAATAATAAGCGAAAAAATCGATATTTCCCGTTGAAATACGAACTTTTCTAGGCAAGCTATACCAAAAATTCTTTCTGTTTAAGACTTTAGAGACACATGGGATACTCCATACCAAATTTGGTTTAATTTGGACGACTCCTTGACCCGACGAAATTTCTATATTTTTGAAAATAGAATAAGCGAAAAAGTCTATATTTCCAATTGAAATACGAACTTTTTTCTAGGCAAGCTATACCAAAGATTCTTTCTGTTTTAGACTTTAGATACACATGGAATACTCTATACCAAATTTGGTTTAATTTGGACAACTCCTTGACCCGACGAAATTTCTATATTTTTGAAAATAGAATAAGCGAAAAAGTCTATACTTCCGATTGAAATTCGAACTTTTTTCTAGGCAAGCTATACCAAAAATTCTTTCTGTTTTAGACTATAGATACACTTGGGATACTCCATACCAAATTTGGTTTAATTTGGACATCTCCTTGACCCGACGAAATTTCTATATTTTTGAAAATAGAATAAGCGAAAAAGTCTATATTTCCGATTGAAATATGAACTTTTTTCTAGGCAAGCTATACCAAAGAATCTTTCTTTTTTAGACTCTAGGCACCTATGGGATACTCCATACCGGGTTTGGTTTACTTTGGACAACTCCTTGACCCGATGAAAAATACCTATTTTTAAAATTATTTATTCGAAATAGTTGCACATTTCCGTATGAAAAACTAACTTTTTTCCTAGGCAAGCTATACCAAAAACTCTTTCTGTTTTAGACTCTAGGCACCCATGGGATACTCAATACCGGGTTTGGTTCACTTTGGACAACTCCTTGACCCGACGAAAGTACTATATTTTTAAAAATAAAGTAAGCGAATAATAAGCGAAAAAATCGATATTTCCCGTTGAAATACGAACTTTTTTCTAGGCAAGCTATACCAAAAATTCTTTCTGTTTAAGACTTTAGAGACACATGGGATACTCCATACCAAATTTGGTTTAATTTGGACGACTCCTTGACCCGACGAAATTTCTATATTTTTGAAAATAGAATAAGCGAAAAAGTCTATATTTCCAATTGAAATACGAACTTTTTTCTAGGCAAGCTATACCAAAGATTCTTTCTGTTTTAGACTTTAGATACACATGGAATACTCTATACCAAATTTGGTTTAATTTGGACAACTCCTTGACCCGACGAAATTTCTATATTTTTGAAAATAGAATAAGCGAAAAAGTCTATACTTCCGATTGAAATTCGAACTTTTTTCTAGGCAAGCTATACCAAAAATTCTTTCTGTTTTAGACTATAGATACACTTGGGATACTCCATACCAAATTTGGTTTAATTTGGACATCTCCTTGACCCGACGAAATTTCTATATTTTTGAAAATAGAATAAGCGAAAAAGTCTATATTTCCGATTGAAATATGAACTTTTTTCTAGGCAAGCTATACCAAAGAATCTTTCTGTTTTAGACTCTAGGCACCTATGGGATGCTCCATACCGGGTTTGGTTTACTTTGGACAACTCCTTGACCCGATGAAAAATACCTATTTTTAAAATTATTTATTCGAAATAATTGCACATTTCCGTATGAAAAACTAACTTTTTTCCTAGGCAAGCTATACCAAAAACTCTTTCTGTTTTAGACTCTAGGCACCCATGGGATACTCAATACCGGGTTTGGTTCACTTTGGACAACTCCTTGACCCGACGAAAGTACTATATTTTTAAAAATAAAGTAAGCGAATAATAAGCGAAAAAATCGATATTTCCCGTTGAAATACGAACTTTTTTCCAAGCAAGCTATACCAAAAATTCTTTCTGTTTAAGACTTTAGAGACACATGGGATACTCCATACCAAATTTGGTTTAATTTGGACGACTCCTTGACCCGACGAAATTTCTATATTTTTGAAAATAGAATAAGCGAAAAAGTCTATATTTCCAATTGAAATACGAACTTTTTTCTAGGCAAGCTATACCAAAGATTCTTCCTGTTTTAGACTTTAGATACACATGGAATACTCTATACCAAATTTGGTTTAATTTGGACAACTCCTTGACCCGACGAAATTTCTATATTTTTGAAAATAGAATAAGCGAAAAAGTCTATACTTCCGATTGAAATACGAACTTTTTTCTAGGCAAGCTATACCAAAAATTCTTTCTGTTTTAGACTATAGATACACTTGGGATACTCCATGCCAAATTTGGTTTAATTTGGACATCTCCTTGACCCGACGAAATTTCTATATTTTTGAAAATAGAATAAGCGAAAAAGTCTATATTTCCGATTGAAATATGAACTTTTTTCTAGGCAAACTATACCAAAGAATCTTTCTGTTTTAGACTTTAGGCACCTATGGGATACTCCATACCGGGTTTGGTTTACTTTGGACAACTCCTTGAACCGATGAAAAAGACCTATTTTTAAAATTTTTTATTCGAAATAATTGCACATTTCCGTATGAAAAACTAACTTTTTTCCTAGGCAAGCTATACCAAAAATTCTTTCTGTTTTTGACTCTAGGCACCCATGGGATACTCAATGCCGGGTTTGGTTCACTTTGGACAACTCCTTGACCCGACGAAAGTTCTATACTTTTGAAAATAATATAAGCGAATAATAACCGAAAAAATCGATATTTCCCGTTGAAATACGAACTTTTTTCTAGGCGAGCTATACCAAAAATTCTTTCCGTTTAAGACTTTAGAGACACATGGGATACTCCATACCAAATTTGGTTTAATTTGGACAACTCCTTGACCCGACGAAATTTCTATATTTTTGAAAATAGAATAAGCGAAAAAGTCTATATTTTCGATTGAAATATGAACTTTTTTCTAGGCAAGCTATACCAAAGAATCTTTCTGTTTTAGACTCTAGGCAACTATGGGATATTCCATACCGGGTTTGGTTTACTTTGGACAACTCCTTGACCCGATGAAAAAGACCTATTTTTAAAATTATTTATTCGAAATAATTGCACATTTCCGTATGAAAAACTAACTTTTTTCCTAGGCAAGCTATACCAA
This sequence comes from Convolutriloba macropyga, assembly GCF_964194025.1. Taxonomy (NCBI): domain Eukaryota; kingdom Metazoa; phylum Xenacoelomorpha; order Acoela; family Convolutidae; genus Convolutriloba; species Convolutriloba macropyga. The sequence continues at coordinate 19,359 of NW_027451147.1, read as the reverse complement.
AAATTCTTTCTGTTTTAGACTCTAGGCACCCATGGGATACTCAATACCGGGTTTGGTTCTCTTTGGACAACTCCTTGACCCGACGAAAGTTCTATATTTTTGAAAATAAAATAAGCGAATAATAAGCGAAAAAATCGATATTTCCCGTTGAAATACGAACTTTTTTCTAGGCAAGCTATACCAAAAATTCTTTCTGTTTAAGACTTTAGAGACACATGGGATACTCCATACCAGATTTGGTTTAATTTGGACAACTCCTTGACCCGACGAAATTTCTATATTTTTAAAAATAGAATAAGCGAAAAAGTCTATGTTTTCGATTGAAATATGAACTTTTTTCTAGGCAAGCTATACCAAAGAATCTTTGTGTTCTAGACTCTAGGCACCTATGGGATACTCCATACCGGGTTTGGTTTACTTTGGACAACTCCTTGACCCGATGAAAAAGACCTATTTTTAAAATTATTTATTCGAAATAATTGCACATTTCCGTATGAAAAACTAACTTTTTTCCTAGGCAAGCTATACCGAAAATTCTTTCTCTTTTAGACTCTAGGCACCCATGGGATACTCAATACCGGGTTTGGTTCACTTTGGACAACTCCTTGACCCGACGAAATATCTATATTTTTGAAAATAAAATAAGCGAATAATAAGCGAAAAAATCGATATTTCCCGTTGAAATACGAACTTTTTTCTAGGCAAGATATACCAAAAATTCTTTCTGTTTAAGACTTTAGAGACACATGGGATACTCCATACCAAATTTGGTTTAATTTGGACAACTCCTTGACCCGACGAAATTTCTATATTTTTGAAAATAGAATAAGCGAAAAAGTCTATATTTCCGATTGAAATACGAACTTTTTTCTAGGCAAGCTATACCAAAAATTCTTTCTGTTTTAGACTTTAGATACACATGGATACTCCATACCAAATTTGGTTTAATTTGGACAACTCCTTGACCCGACAAAATTTCTATATTTTTGAAAATAGAATAAGCGAAAAAGTCTATATTTCCGATTGAAATACGAACTTTTTTCTAGGCAAGCTATACCAAAAATTCTTTCTGTTTTAGACTTTAGATACACATAGGATACTCCATATCAAATTTGGTTTAATTTGGACAACTCCTTGACCCGACGAAATTTATATATTTTTGAAAATAGAATAAGCGAAAAAGTCTATATTTCTGATTGAAATACGAACTTTTTTTTCTAGGCAAGCTATACCAACAATTCTTTCTGTTTTAGACTTTAGATACAAATGGGATACTCCATACCAAGTTTGGTTCACTTTGGACAACTCCTTGACCCGACGAAAGTTCTATATTTTTGAAAATAAAATAAGCGAATAATAAGCGAAAAAATCGATATTTCCCGTTGAAATACGAACTTTTTCTAGGCAAGCTATACCAAAATTCTTTCTGTTTAAGACTTTGGAGACACATGGGATACTCCATACCAAATTTGGTTTAATTTGGACAACTCCTTGACCCGACGAAATTTCTATATTTTTAAAAATAGAATAAGCGAAAAAGTCTATGTTTTCGATTGAAATATGAACTTTTTTCTAGGCAAGCTATACCAAAGAATCTTTCTGTTCTAGACTCTAGGCACCTATGGGATACTCCATACCGGGTTTGGTTTACTTTGGACAACTCCTTGACCCGATGAAAAAGACCTATTTTTAAAATTATTTATTCGAAATAATTGCACATTTCCGTATGAAAAACTAACTTTTTTCCTAGGCAAGCTATACCAAAAATTCTTTCTCTTTTAGACTCTAGGCACCCATGGGATACTCAATACCGGGTTTGGTTCACTTTGGACAACTCCTTGACCCGACGAAAGTTCTATATTTTTGAAAATAAAATAAGCGAATAATAAGCGAAAAAGTCGATATTTCCCGTTGAAATACGAACTTTTTTCTAGGCAAGATATACCAAAAATTCTTTCTGTTTAAGACTTTAGAGACACATGGGATACTCCATACCAAATTTGGTTTAATTTGGACAACTCCTTGACCCGACGAAATTTCTATATTTTTGAAAATAGAATAAGCGAAAAAGTCTATATTTCCGATTCTTTCTGTTTTAGACTTTAGATACACATGGATACTCCATACCAAATTTGGTTTAATTTGGACAACTCCTTGACCCGACGAAATTTCTATATTTTTGAAAATAGAATAAGCGAAAAAGTCTATATTTCCGATTGAAATACGAACTTTTTTCTAGGCAAGCTATACCAAAAATTCTTTCTGTTTTAGACTTTAGATACACATAGGATACTCCATATCAAATTTGGTTTAATTTGGACAACTCCTTGACCCGACGAAATTTATATATTTTTGAAAATAGAATAAGCGAAAAAGTCTATATTTCTGATTGAAATACGAACTTTTTTTTCTAGGCAAGCTATACCAAAAATTCTTTCTGTTTTAGACTTTAGATACAAATGGGATACTCCATACCAAGTTTGGTTCACTTTGGACAACTCCTTGACCCGACGAAAGTTCTATATTTTTGAAAATAAAATAAGCGAATAATAAGCGAAAAAATCGATATTTCCCGTTGAAATACGAACTTTTTTCTAGGCAAGATATACCAAAAATTCTTTCTGTTTAAGACTTTAGAGACACATGGGATACTCCATACCAAATTTGGTTTAATTTGGACAACTCCTTGACCCGACGAAATTTCTATATTTTTGAAAATAGAATAAGCGAAAAAGTCTATATTTCCGATTGAAATACGAACTTTTTTCTAGGCAAGCTATACCAAAAATTCTTTCTGTTTTAGACTTTAGATACACATGGATACTCCATACCAAATTTGGTTTAATTTGGACAACTCCTTGACCCGACGAAATTTCTATATTTTTGAAAATAGAATAAGCGAAAAAGTCTATATTTCCGATTGAAATAAGAACTTTTTTCTAGGCAAGCTATACCAAAAAATCTTCCTGTTTTAGACTCTAGGCACCCATGGGATACTCCATACCGGGTTTGGTTTACTTTGGACAACTCATTGACCCGATGAAAAAGACCTATTTTTAAAATCATTTATTCGAAATAATTGCACATTTCCGTATGAAAAACTAACTTTTTTCCTAGGCAAGCTATACCAAAAACTCTTTCTGTTTTAGACTCTAGGCAACCATGGGATACTTCATACCGGGTTTGGTTCTTTTTGGACAACTCCTTGACCCGATGAAAAAGACCTATTTTTAAAATTATTTATTCGAAATAATCGCAAACTTCCGTATGAAAAGCTAACTTTTTTCCTAGACAAGCTATAGCGAAAATTCCTTCTGTTTTAGACTATAGGCATAATGCGATTTGAATAATTCCTTGACCCGACTGATTGTTAATAGATTATTATTAATACAAGGGGTTTCGAGATCATTTGTTTTTCGGCTGTCTAGTGACTTAAGTCCCTGCAAAGCTTGAAAAACAAATGATCTCTAAGCGTTCCGACGGCGGAAAACAATACATGCATGTTCCCCCAAAAAAACTGGACGCAGCTAGAAGAGACAGTAATATATATGATATCATAACATCATAAACATCAAGAATGCACATATTTCATGTATAAATTAACAGAATCTTTACCGTTAGGGCCCCAAATAGGTTGGTTATACTCCCGAGTTATACTACCTGTACAAGCCTCTATGCTACCTGAACCCTCTATACTACCTGAACCCCGAGCTGGCACGGGGTTCTATGTGATGATCTTCTGAAGCTCTTCAATAATAAGCCTTCAACAACGAAAAGGCAACAGTCTTATCTGAAATTGCATTTAACAATATAAAAGCTCAATAACAAAACACCAGGGACAAACCAATAGTATAATAGTAAAGTTATTAGTATGGGTACTGACATATATCCTATCGAAACCGCCTCGATTAGATCTTTTCAAAGATGTAACTCTTTCATATATAGCCTCTCCCCCCCGGCACCATAGACTTAGGTCTATGGTGCCGGGGGAGGGGCTATATATAGCTATCACACACTGAATATTCAATTCAGTTCTAACGTTCGGTCTGTACAGACCCCGGCAACAGATGGGGTCCTTCCACTTACCATATGGGATCTATGTGATATCACTGAATTCCAGCACACCACCAACATTCTTTCTCTATTTCCTTCTCGCGGGACCTTTTAAAATATTCTATTTGGTTTCAAATTCAAAGTTATACATGCATACCTCGCGGACAGCAAGCAGGCACGCAGGCAGTCTGTCTGCTGTCACTTGACGTGACAGCACACGAATGAGCATGTCACGTAACAGGAGGCGTTGCCATTCGAAAGATTCACTTTGTCATCTGGGTTAGCCGCTATAACTATGAAGTAAAATTATCAAAGTGATAAAACTAATATATTCGAGAAGCTCTAACATAGTGCGACTATGAAAATAGAATATGAGTGCAAAAAAAAGATTTGCCGTTGGAAAGGGGGAAGGTGGGGGGGTGGGGGGGAGGGGGTGGTTGCGTTGGGTGGCTGGTATGCGTCCGAAAAAGGCTTATATCTCGAAAACTACTGAACCAAATTTAAAAAATGAATATGTTTTGGAATCAGCATGAACTGGGACATCAACCTGGCGTTAAAAAAAGTTAAAAAATCAAAGGAATCAAAACTCGATTTTTGAGATTTTGGCCGGAATTGGCTTATTTTCAGCAAAGTTTTGAAAATCGAAAAATTAGGCAATGAAATAAAGCCGAAACTTTCCAACCCTTATATATTCGTAAAGAAGCTTAAATGAGCAAGAAAATGATATAACATACGTAAAAAATGGATTACAAAGAGAAAAGTTATTAAACCAAACAACTTTGAAAATTCGAAAATTTTGCGAAAATCGACCCTGATTTTGGGCTCTACATTGCCCTCGCATTCTCTTGTTTGGCAATGCTTTGAAAATATAATTTTATTGCCGTTGGAAGCCTGAGTTCTATTTGTTTTGATACCAAAAACTTGTATGTTTTGTACTTTTAATTGGTCGAATTTAGTCGAAATTTGACAAAAATGGCAAATTTTTACCCCCAAACCGACAGTTCTTTGGAAAATTTGGATGTAAACTAACAAAAGTGATAATATTTCTATATAAATTCAAAAAGTACAATATCACCACATTAAAATGAGCTATCATACGCTTCCTAAACCGTCTTTTCCAAAAACCTATAAGGAAATGACTTTCATGAAGTTCGACATTTTTTTCCTTTAAGGCGAGAGTTATTTGAAAATTTTGTATTAAAATCATCACATTGGCATTTGTCTCTACCTGAATTCAAACAGTACGTTATTAGTGCAACACAATGCGTTATCATACATCTTCCATCCCGTTTTCTTCAAAAAATTATAAACAAACGTTTTTCATGAAGTCCGAAATTTTACTCACTTAACTCGACAGTTCTTTAAAAATTTCGTATAGAAATCATCATATTGGCCCTTATTTCTACATGTATTCAGACAGTATGTTATTAGTGCAACAAAATGCGCTATCATACATCTTTTATCTCGTTTTCTTCAAAAAGTTATAAACAAACGTTTTTCATGAAGTCCAACAAATTGAGCACCTAACTCGACAGTTGATTGAAAATTTTGTATAAAAATAAACATATTGGCATTTATGTCTACAAGAATTCAAACAGTACGTTTTAAGAGCAAAAAAATGAGCTATCACACATTTTCTATCTCTTTGTTGTCAGAAAGTTATTGACAAACATTTTTCATGAAGTCCGAAATTTTGTTCGCGTAACTCGACAGTTCTTTAAAAATTTCTCTTAGAAATCATCATATTGGCCTTTATTTGCACATGTATTCAAACATTGCGTTATTAGTGCAACAAAATGCGCTATCATACATCTCTTACCTCGTTTTCTTCAAAAAGTTAAAAACAAACGTTTTTCATGAAGTCCGACAAATTGATCACCTAACCCGACAGTTAGTTGAAAATTTTGTATAAAAATCAGCATATTGGAATGTTTACATAAACTAAAAAAATATGTTACTTAGGCAACAATATGAGCTATCATATACCTTCTTTAATGTCTTTTTCAAGAAATTTTAAACGATTGTTTTTTTAAAACATCGTCATTTTCTTCGCCTAATTCGACAGTGCTTTGAAAATTCCAGTTTCACTTGCATCCAGCTAATTTTTTGATAAAATTGCAGGTATAATTTGAAAGTAGGTTACAAGAAGATTTCAATAATTTAGGTTGCTGGGTCAATTTTTTGCTCCATCACATAGAAAAAAGGGTTTGAAAATAATATTTTTTGATATTCTCACTACTGTTGTCTGCTTTCAACATTTTCCAGTTTTATTTGCATCCAACTGATTTTTTTTTTGGAAAATAGCAAGTATACTTTTAAAGTAGATTACTACAAGAGTTCTAAAACCTAGGTTGGGGGTCGATAATTTGCTCAATCATTTAAAAAAAATGGTTTGAAAATAAAATTTTTTGATATTCTCACTACTGTTAACTGCTCTCAACACTTTCCAGTTTTATCTGCATCCAACTGATTTTTTTTGAAAAATTGCAAGTATACTTTTTAAGTAGATTACTACAAGAGTTCGAAAACCTAGGTTGGGGGGTCGAAAATTTGCTCAATCATATAGAAAAAATGGTTTAAAATCATAAATTTTTGATATTTTCACTACTTTTGTCTGCCTTCAACACTTTCCAGTTTCAATTGCATCCAACTAATTTTTTTTGAAAAATTGCAATAACAATTTGAAAGTAGATTAGAGCAAGAGTTCAAAAACTTAGGTTGGGAGGTCGATAATTTGCTCCATCACATAGAAAAAATGGTTTAAAAATATTTTTTTGTTATTTTCACTACTTTTGTTTGCTTTCAAATCTTTCCAGTTTCATTTGCATGCAACTGATTTTTTTGAAAAATTGCAAGTATACTTTTAAGGTAGATTACTACAAGAGTTCGATCGAAAACCTAGGTTGGAGGGGGGTCGATAATTTGCTCAATCATATAGAGAAAATGGTTTAAAAATAAAAATTTTTGATATTGTCACTACTTTAGTCTGCCTTCAACACTTTCCAGTTTCAATTGCATCCAACTATTTTTTTTGAAAATTTGCAATAATAATTTGAAAGTATATTACATCAAGAGTTCAAAAAAACTTAGGTTGGGGGGGTCGATAATTTGCTCCATCATATAGAAAAAATGGTTTAAAAATAAAAATTTTTGATATTATCACTACTTTTGTCTGCTTTCAACACTTTCCAGTTTCATCTGCATCCAACTCATTTTATTGAAAACAATATGGATAATTCAGTCCACAACAAAATCTCACATAATTTAACGCTTTTTAGCGTTGACACCTAGACCTGGGGTCGAATAGCGGTGAATTATTTTTTTTCACCGCATTCACCGCATTCACCGCATTCACCGCATTCACCGCATTTCTTACGAAAATTCACCGCATTCACCGCATTTCTTACGAAAAATTACCCTAAAACCTCGACCCGGGTATTCGCAATCCCACAGAACCTACCGTTGCAAGCATTACACTTGTCCAGTTTGAGTCTGGGCGAAGGAGCAACAGAATTATTTAGTTTACTGAATATGGAAAACACAAACAAGCATATCGCAGTGTTGGTTTGACGCTAGGTGGCGTGTTGTATAAGTAGGTCTACAAGGGCTTAATACATGTATCACATGACTTTCGAATATTTTGTTAAATGGCGATAGGCACACTCCGCACAAATTTTACATGGCAATTAAAATTAATCGGAAAAAAATGATCTAGGAGCAACAGGTCAGAAAAAAAATCAAAGATAAAAATTTCAGTTTGGTTGTAGAGGAAACCATGTGTACCAACTATAGAGTCATTGTGCTCTCTATTCTAAAATTGTTTATGTAAACCATATATTTATATTCATTCCTCGTTGCTGACTTATTTCTTGTTTGAAGTGCTTTCACATTTTAGTTCATACAATTGTTCACATCTGCTGGTAAACATTTTCCATGTTCATGAAATGATCAGTTTGTCTGAAATCCAAATCCGATTCAATCCTGTAAAAAGTTTTTAATTTCAATTGTGCATTTAATCTCTGTCAGCTTGTCTTAACTTAATAGTTGATTCAAATGCCAAACATAATTCAAAACTAGCACAAGGGGCATTCACACCGCGATTTTTTACTATAATTGTAATTGAAATCAAATTCATTAGCACCGCAGATCACGTCAATGTTAAAGCTACGCTATGCGCGTACGACAAGGATTAGCCATCACGCGAATCAAGGAAAATGCCCCTCTTAATTGATACATTTTGGGAAACCGAACCAAACGCTGTCAGAATAACCTAAGAACCGATGTACGAACAGGCAAATGAAAACGCAACAGAAAAAAAGGGTAAGCGAGGCACACAAGAAACAACCAACTCAAACTGTCTTGAGAGCTGAAATCTCAGAAAGTTCGACACGCGCAAATTTTTTTTTTCAAAAGGGGAAAAGTGATAAGGATACCAAGTGTCATTGTGCCCTCTTATATTTTTTTGTTTTTGTCATCTATTTATTCTAATTCGTCGTTGTTAAACGCAGACTTATTTAACATTTGAAGTTTTTTCAGATTTTAGTTCATACATCCGTTCATACCCGGTGGTAAAGATTTTCAAAGTTGATGAATTATTCAAGTTGTCCAAATTTGATAGTTTGTTTAATACTATAAAAAATTAATTGAGTTTCAATTGTGATTACATTAACATAATTAGTATTTAAAGTCAATATTAAAGCTATACGTGTACGACAAGTTAATGGGAAAATGTTAACCTAAGTTGTAGAGCTAAACCTATGTTTTACAAGAGAAGAAACGTTCCGTAGCTCAGGTCGAAAGATACTCGGGGTAAATTGCAAATTATAAAAATGTGGCGAATGGTTGTATGAATTACGGTATTAGCGCTGAATGCGGCGGAAGCACTGATAAAAATAAATTCCCGGCTAAATTTTCTGTAAGTCCTACAAAAACTTGCCTTTTTCACTGCAGGTTGAACGATGCAGTCACTTTGCTTTGGAAAATAACTATTTTAACCAATTTTTGTCGCAAATATTATTTAATTTCTCTGTAAAACCTCGCACCTCAAGTCAGGTGATTAGTAAATCTTTAATTATCCCCTATCGTTAATGCATCACAAATTGACCAACCGAGAAAAAATAAGAGTGAAATATAAACTCTTTGGAGTCTGGTAGAATCTTATTGTGCCTGTTCTGATCAGATTTTTGAAGAAGAAAAATTGTGTTGCAAGATTCCAGCATCACAATTTTGGCTCTCATGTAAGCTATCTGCACGGACAGGAAGTTTCAGATTCATTTAGCTAGGTGTTTATAGTTATTCCTTCAACATCATTAACAGGAATATAATCTGCTCACTCCCAAAGTGACGTGAGCATAACGGAACAATGCACCTGACATTTTCAGGCAATTGCTCTTAAACAATATCAAAATCCATAATGTATCATGCAGATGCTTCACTCGAATAAACCCGAGCTAGCCTAATTTTTAGTGGTTTATCAAGTAATTGGCCCGCCTTCACCTGATGTACATTGGTTTAACAAGCCATACCAACCTAGAGCTTTCAGGAGTTTCGCCTCTCGGCAGGCGGTCAAACTCTACAGGTGTTTTCGGCTCTCAAAAAATTGCGTATGCAAAATTCGGGCTACAAATTGGTTCTAAAATAGAAAAGTCTGATATGAGTTTCACTTAAGGTTAAGATAAGGACGCCAAATAAATCTGCTTTTGCCATATCATCAATGTTTACCTGATGGAGCCGTTCCGGCTCGGGGTGAATTTTTAAGGGGTTGCACTATTATGTCCTCCTGTTTAATGTGGGGACTGTCTTTAGGGGCAAGCCCCTCAGCCAGTCCTGATTTTACCTTATATTGAAAAACTCATAAGTTCACAAACTTTTTTTAAATTTTCAAAAAAAGCGTTTCTTCTTTAATTTTTAGTGAAAAAAATATCAGCCAGTAGTAATTTTTGCGTGGGAAGCACGTTTTTGGCTTAAAAAATCACTTTTTTGAAAGTTTGGTTGGTCAAACTTTGAAAAATGGGGTCAAAAGTTCAAAAACTTAAATTCAAATTTAAAAATACCTGTTATTTTTTTCGCTTTTTTCATCATTCGCGTGTATTAATAACTGCTTGAATGACCGCCTGGACTTTACAGAACACCAATAGCTCAATTAGGTTAGCAACAAACACTTTTAGAAAAGGGTCGTTGTGCCCACCAACCGTCAAAAAATCGTTGATCAAAAATGACGGTTAGAGTGCTCCTACCCCAAAACTACACTTCTGTGACCCTCACTACTTTTCGACGGCAGACTACTTTTATCATGGATGTCAAAGCTCAAAAGTCAACAATTTCTTGTAAAAGTCAAAAATTACGATAAAATTGTCAAAAATCACGTCTTTTTGAAAAATTTTGACTTCCATGACTTCTGACTTCTCTGCGCGCTATAACACTCCTACCTGTGCTTGATTGAACTGCACTATCAAAAAATTGAAAAAATATCAAAAAATAGCGAGCAGGGATGACTTTTCTCAAAAAGTTGGTTTTTGACCCGTATTTAGTTAGGCTCATTTTGGGAACAAAGTTACTTTTAATGCAAAAAATTTATACCTAAAATTAGCGAAAATGTGCAACAATACTTGTCACCTACATTAAAATTTTAAAAAATCCCAATTCCGCAAAAATGGCGTGACCATTTTTGCGAAAAATGAGATACAAAGCTTGTCGCTTAATTTCGTTCATTTTATGGATCTTTTCTTGTGCGATTTTTGCAAAGGCAGAAATTTTGGGGTATACATCTGCGGCGTTATGTTGTTTGTTGAGAAACCATATTGGCAGCAAAACCAATTGTTTATTGCCTTTTATACTGTTATATATAGAACAACAATATAAAAAAATAAATAGAAGAAATTTGCAAATGTCTCTACTCGGGTCAAAATGGAGCGTGGCAATTGATCGTTTTTGCAATTTTCATGCCAAAACTTTCAACCTGAAACTTTCAGTCCCTCCACTTCAATTATAGTAAACTTACCTTTATGGGGGAGCTATATTGGGAAAAGATCTGGAATGTAACTATTTTTTAAATGTAAGAAATAATGAGAACACAATCAGATTGACTACCTTCTTTCTTTCGATGAGTCAATTTTAAGAATATTTTGTCCAAACAGCCGTTGAAACAAATTGACGAGTTTATGCTTTCAGACATGATATTTTTTCAGTCTGATGAAGTATGTATTGCTCGCTAGTAATTAAAAGTTAAAAAAACTATCTGATATATGTTTACAAAAATGGTTTTGGAGGAAGCAGCCAATTCATTACAAACATTCATCTAGTTTTAGTTGTTTTTTTAGCTCACAAATTCAATTTGAAAAGTTATTGGTTGCCAAAGTTTGGTATCTGTATTTTTTGTCGATAAAATTGTGTCAAAAAAGATCTACCTCGCCTGAGGCACTCTGGGAGGATCTGAAGGCCCTCTCTGATGATCGTATTAGACTGGCAGCTAGGTAGCTTGGTAGCTAACGGGCCGACCCAACCAGTAACACAACATCAGATACTCCTTCCCTCCGTTTGAGAATGGATATATATTTTCAACTCGAAATGAGCCCATCGATGTTATCAGCAAGTAGCGCATATGCTACTGCCGGTATTTGAAACATGCATTCGTCCAGCTTTCACGACAAGAATGGAACATTAAAATCAGCTAGAAAATGGCTTACAGATAACATTGGGATTGTCGGGATAGGCATGCCCAAGGTCCGCTACAGGATTAAATTTTGGACGATTTCAGTGGTTTATCGCGGCATTTTCAATTTGATTGTTTATTTAATTAATTGAATTTATTATCTTAAAGCGAGAAGAGTATTATTATATTTCGATCAATGTTAACAAATCCGCATGATGGAGCATTTGTGCATGTAGAACCAAAAGAACGCCGCATTACGAAATTTAGTTTCATTTTCTGATGCTTGAATGAAGAAAGCTAGAGTATTTGAGAAAGACAAGCTGCAACAAGCTACTTTCAGCTCTCAGATCTTCCTTTTGCTGCAAAAACTTTATTACTTTCATGTACAAATTTTGAAAAGTTCCTGATCAAATTTAATCAGATTTTGTCCAAATGACAATGGAATGCTCAATATCAGAACCAGCTTGCTTGTAAATACGATTTGCAAGGCAACGGACAATTTAGTTTAGCCGCCTACGCAGCCATTATTCTTCAGTTAACGATAACAAACCAAAGAATCTATTATCTCTGTTATACTCGTACACAAGGAGTATAGTCAATTGAATCGCAAATGGCTTTGTAAGTACTGAGATAATAGGCACTTGCGTCGCGAATGGACGATTTAGTTGTTACTTTCAACTAAAGCCGTTCTAGATTTGGCAATCGCGGTGCGATTGACTCTAACTGAACTACTCAGTTAAAACGAGAGGTATTTTGCAAGGATTAAATTGAACTGAGCGTTAGCGCTACAAATTGGAGAATGAAAGTTAATGATAATACAGATTATGAAAGAAAGTTTGTTCAGGTTTTAATCATACAGAAAGGAAGCAAAGTTTGATTTGTTTACAACGTGAATGAGTATATATCCGGTACAGACGGGATGAACAGACTTAACTGCTAAATATGGGAGGAAGTATATAGCACTGAGCTAAAAATGGCATTCGCCCTTCAAAAGGAACATACAACAATAAATTAGTTTAAAATACGGATATGGATACATGAAGGGTATCCATTGCCGTATGACATTTCCCCCTCGTGAGGAAAAATTAATTTACTAGATTAAAATCAGAAAATTAATAAATATTCACCGGTTAGTAAGTAATAAAATATTAAATAATAGATAGAATAGAAGTTTATGAAAGTTTCTTTATCGAAGATTACTCGCTGTCGCTATTTTCAGCATTTTCGGCCTGGAGAACTGTCATCTCCCTTGGTTGGTTTTGCGAGTACTCATCTCCTTGATTTGATCCTCCCGCAATGCCAGTGTCTTGGTAATCAGTGTAACCTTCCGTGTTACGAACTTTTTCGACAATTGTTTGCGATTTTTGGGATTTTTTCTTCAGTGTCCTTTTGCTTTTTCTAATAGAAGACGTATCCGAATCCGATGTATCGCTGACCGTGATTTTGCGTTTCGAAGTCTTTCTCAAGATGGGTGTAGGTTGTTTTTGAGTCGAGGAGGTTGTTTGCGTTCCAGATGGCCCTGCTATTTCAGATGATCCCACTTGCGGCGCGATTGGACTAAAATTTAATATTTGTGTAAGGTCGGGTCGATTTTTGAATGCCTAATCGTATTTCGGGTTTCTTTTTGGTACTCTCATTTTCAATGATCTTGCGACATTGCTAGCTGTAGATATACAGGATCGTGCCGATGAAATGACACTTACATCGTCTGTGTTTTTTCTGTTTCGCTTTATCTTTTTCTCTCCAGTATTTTTTCGAAAAAGATCTCGTTTATGCTGTTGAATTTTTTGTTCGAGAGTTTTTTCGTTTAGTTTCTTTGGGCGTCTGTCTATGTACTGTGCTAAAGTTGTTTCCCGTTCGGCCCGCGTTCCAAATTTGGCGATGTCAGAATTTCTGACCCGTACTTCAGGTTTGGAGGGTTCTTTGATGACGCTCGTCGTTGGGCTTATTTTGCACACTGTACTGCCAGGTGCTAATACTTCGTAGAGGCCGTCCAAGTTTTTCTTTTGGCGCTGGTTTTCATGTATTTTTCGGGCCAACTTCACTTGTACGCTTCTTTCAGAGCAGGGAATTGCACGGTGAATGACATCTGGCTTTATAAAACGCTCTTCCCCGTCTTTCCTTTTCTCTTGTTCCGTTCTTGCGCGGGTACTTGCGGCGCAAATGACTCGCTCAATTTCCGTATCGGAACAAAGAGCTGTATCCGCCCACTGTTCATCTGTGAGATAGGAACGACCTGGGATTGTATCCTCGTCTAAATAGTAATTTATTATTGCATTATAGTTGAGATTTTTACTATCAGATTTAGTTGTAATATTTGATATAGGTGTGTTACATTTTCTACCGAAATGTGCCTCAAAGGGTGTGGTTGTGATTGTTTTTTGTTTTGATATACGAAGTCGTTGTATTATTGCTTTGAGTGAATTTTCTAAATTAAATTTTTTATTTAACTGTGATTTCATGCAAGCTAATTGTCGTTTAATTGTTTGAATGATACGTTCTACTAATCCGATTGCTCTATGGTGATTTGCAGGTGCATAAATAGGTGTAATATTGTTTTCGGTACAAAATGTTTCAAACTTCTTTCCTGTAAAACATCTAGCTTGATCTAATCTAATAGTTCTAGGCACTCCATGATGATATATATAATTATTTAAGAATTTGATTACATTTGGACCTGATGCGTTATTTACTATTTCTGCTGTGGGATATTTAGAGTATCTATCTATACTAGTAAGGAAATATTGTTCTATTCCTTTCTCATTTAGAATTGGGCCACCAAAATCTAATTGTATTTCGTCATTTGGTTCACTACATTTAGGTAGAGGTGTCCATTTGCGGTGCGAAATCACTGATTTTAGATTCTTACCAATATCTGTGCAAGCTTTGCACTCACTGGCCTTTGCCAGAATGTCTCTGTGGATGTAAGGCCACCAGATATTTTGAGCTAAGGAAAGCATAGCGAAACTGCCTGGGTGTGTGGAGTGTATGTCCTCCAACACCGCATCTTTAATGGACTTTGGGATCGCAATTCTTTCGTCTAGACAGACACACCCGTGCTTCACACTAAGATCTCTCCAATATGAGAAGAGGTAGGGACTGATTTCTTGTAGTCGTTCTGCATCATTTCGAAGTACACAGTCCCTTACTTCTTTCAATGTCGCGTCTTTTCCAGTCAGTATTGCTAGAAATTTCCTACTGAACACCTTGTTTAGGGTCTCGGTGAACATTATGTCCTCAGCTCCGTCTATCATACTACCAGTTGGGGTTTCAGTATGAGTTGTTGCATTTGATTCGGGTGTTGAAGGTGTTGTGTCGGAGAACGTTACTCTTTTTTAGTAGGAGTCGATTTCGAACGGGTTGCTTTAGCTTTTGACATCGTGCTGAGACTATTTACGGAATTATTTGAGATGAAAGGTTTATTGAGTTTATTCACAAAGCAGTTTTTCTTAGGCAGAATTTGGGCAGAAAGCGAGTTATTTTTGGGTGAGTGGTATTTATACTTGGGGATTTGTGTTTTCGCGCTTAATTTAGTGTTGTTAGGTGTATTACTTGACTTATTGCCATTAATAGGCTGTATTAAGGATAATTGTTCAGATTGTTCACATTCTTTATTGTCTACGATTTGCACCTCTTTTGCAGCGAATTTGTTAATGGAATGTGAATTATTTACTTTACAGTGATTTGGTACAAATTGTAATTTTGTAAATTTAGGTGGCATTTGCGGCGCAAATGGATGTACAGAATACGGATTAAATTTAGAATAAGCATGTGTTAATTGCGGTGCGAATGGAGGTTTCAGTGGTGAACTGGTTAATTGCGATGCGGATGCTATATCACAATTAGTTGAATTATTGCTTTTTGATATGGTTAATCGCGATGCAAATGGTTGTTTAACTTTTGGTGAAGGTAAATTCAACTTTAATATGTTTATAAATTTTGTAGTTGTAGTTTGTCTATTGGTAATTAAATGTTTCATTGAATCACGGATTTTAGAAATTGTTGCTACAACAAAGTGCTCGTCGTATGTAGATATCTTTTTAGCTCTTGCAAAAGGGTTTCTAGAAATGTAATCAACGAGTCCCATTTTTGCACCTGGCATATGCTCAATCGTGAAATTGTACGGTAGCAATCTATCTATCCATCGAGACAGTCGACTATTGTATGACTTATTTGATCGGTGTTCTTTAAGTATTGACAATAGGGCTCTGTGGTCTGTTACTACCGTAAAGTTTTTTCCATATAAGTAGTATTTAAAATAATCGATTGACCAAACTATCCCCAATAGTTCCAATTCGTTGACGCTGTAGCGTTCTTCCGTTGAATTGAGGAATCGCGACGCGAAGGCTATTGGTTTCCAACCATCCGGTGTATTTTGTTCCAATGCTGCCCCCAATCCTGAACGGGAGGCATCACATTTTACACGAACATCCAGTTTAGGGTTGTAATGGCTATTTTCTGTACTATTTGCTATTTTTTCTTTAATTTGATTAAAATGTTTAGTATGTTCGTCCGTCCATATGAATTTGACTGATTTCTTCAGTAGTGGTCTAAGTGGATGACATAGTTGTGCTAAGTGAGGTATAAATTTGCCAATATAATGTACCGACCCGAGAAATGATCTAAGGCGTTTTAATGTTGTTGGTGGTGGTATTGTTAAGATTGCGGCTGTTTTGCTTTCTAAAGGTGATATTCCAGTCTGTGCAAATTTGTAACCGAGCCATTCTATTTCAGATTTAGCGAAATGACATTTCTGGAGGTTAATTCTCAAGTTATCGTCATCTAATTTTTTTAGACATTTGTGGACGTAGGCTAAATGATCTGCTTCAGTGCCGGTTCTAACGATTATAATATCGTCTATGAAACAGTATGTGTTTTGTAAACCAATGAGAGTATAATCCATGGCTTTTTGAAACTCTGCCGGCATATCTGTAAGTCCATAAAAACCAGTTTTGAATCTATATGTACCTGTAGATTCTCCACATATGATGTTAAAATTACATTGTTTTGCTGTATCGTGATGTAGTTTTAATTGACTGTATGCATATTTGAGATCTAATGTGGTGAAATATGCTTGTTGACCATTTTGTGTATCTGTGAGATGTTGTGATATGGTGTCAATTAACATTTCAATATTAGGCATTTGGTATTTGTTTTTATGTATTGCTTTATTTAATACTTTTGAATCTAATGCGAGTTTTATCGACTGATCTTTTTTTACTGTAATTACAATTGGGGAGATGAAGTGTTCGTCAGAGCAACTAGATAGTTTTTCGATACTCAATCTGTAGTCTTTCTAATTCGCTTGATACTCTAGGTTGAAGATTTATCGGAACACGTCGACCTTTTTGATGCTTTGCTGTGAACGTTTGATGAAACTTTGACCTTGCTACATGTGTTTTAGATAAACCAATTCTCGATACTAGATGTGGAAATTGCGTCGCGATTGACTCTTTAATTTTACATGTAGGATTATTGATGTTATAAACGCATTTACCAGTTTCTGGTTGTTGTTGGACAACTGCAAGTCCCAAAGTAGTGAACAGATCTCGTCCAATGATATTTTTGTGTCCATCATCTACCACAGTCAATATTGCTGATTTGTCTTGCCTTTGATTGTAGGCTACTGTGGACTCCAAGTGTCCAATGACCTTGATCGGCTCATTTGAAAAAGTTTTCAAATTCCTTTTTTCCGTCGATTTTATCCATTTAGCTGAGTTTGTAGATCGTAGGACTTTGTTTGCTAGACTTTGTGTGATGATACTCACAGCACTTCCAGAGTCAATCATAGCAGATGTTTGTATTTCTCCTATTTGCACTTCCACGTTTAATGGTTCTAATTGATGAACTGAATCCGAAGAAATCGCTGCTACGTAGTCGTCAGAGTCGCTATCATAGTTTGAATCGTACACCTGGTCGTACAATTGTTGATAGCTCGTGATATAGTTTACTGACTCTTCATCGTCACTTTTTTCCCGCGTCTGATCGATTTGGTTTACATTTGATTTTTGAGTTTTCTGAATTGGAAGCTGTGGCAGTTTTGTTTTTCGACATTTTCTAGCGAAATGACCCATAATACCACAATTATGGCATTTTTTTTCCATTCGCGGGACAAATCTGCTTATGGTTGTGGCTCCAGCGAAGACCACAATCCATACAAATACTCGTATATTGGTAGTTTTTTGGGATAGATGCGTAGCGAGTGAAGTCTCGCTTTGTGGAAGGTCCATTCGCGTTGCGATTGCGCATTGAGTTATTGTTGATGTAATTCACTGAAGTATTACCTGACATCAAGTTTTGGTTAATTTTCTGCTGGTTCTGTGCTCCCATTTCCATTTGTATGGCGATTTCCAATGCTTTTGGTGGGTCTACTGTTTCCTTCAACAACTCTTTCTGAGTTTCGTGATCAAGCGTATTTAATATGAATGCATCACGAATGAGTGTAGTTTCTTCACTACCAAGATTACAATTTTCCGCCAATTCTATGAGACGGCCGTAGAAACTTTCTACCGATTCTCCTTTTTGTTGTTTACACGAGTAGAAAACGAAGCGATCGTAAGTTATATTACGAACCTTTGTGAATGAGTCCTCCATTGCTCGCCACAAATCTTTAAACGGTTGTTTTTCAATCTGAAAATGAGGGTACTTGCTCTTGAAGATCCGTCGCCCCTCTGTGCCAATGCTTAGATATAGCAATGATATTGTCTTCTGTTCACAAATTCCCCATGGTTTGTCGCCACAGAGGATCCCGATTTCTTCAATCTTTGCACAACGATTTTGCCAATTGACTTTCAATTGTTGGTTTCGGACTTTACGATCTCTTTCCGTTGCCTGTGTATGATTCTCTACTGGTGCTTCATAGGTAGGCTCAGGCGGGTATGTCACTGTTGCTGGTGGATCACTCAACAGAGTATCCAATTGGATCCCTTCCTTAGCAAGTAGAGCCAATTTCCACTACTGCGTCCATTTGATCCACGTCAGGGAAGGTGTTGCTGTCGGTTTCTCCCAGAATGCTTCTATATGGAGTGGTGTTTTCTTTGAGTCCGATGCTGACTGCGCCATGTTATACTCATACACAAGGAGTATAGTCAATTGAATCGCAAATGGCCTTGTAAGTACTGAGATAGGCACTTGCGTCGCGAATGGACGATTTAGTTGTTACTTTCAACTAAAGCCTTTCTAGATTTGGCAATCGCGGCGCGATTGACTCTAACTGAACTACTCAGTTAGAACAAGAGGTATTTTGCAAGGATTAAATTGAACTGAGCGTTAGCGCTACAAATTGGAGAATGAAAGTTAATGATAATACAGATTATGAAAGAAAGTTTGTTCAGGTTTTAATCATACAGAAAGGAAGCAAAGTTTGATTTGTTTACAACGTGAATGAGCATATATCCGGTACAGACGGGATGAACAGACTTAACTGCTAAATATGGGAGGAAGTATATAGCACTGAACTAAAAATGGCATTCGCCCTTCAAAAGGAACATACAACAATAAATTAGTTTAAAATACGGATATGGATACATGAAGGGTATCCATTGCCGTATGACAGAGGCTGTACTTAATTCAACAGGAGAATCAGAAATGTGTGTTCACTTTCCATTTTCTAACCATGAAATTATTAACAATGCATCAATTTTTAAACCCAAAAA